>NC_135567.1:1343108-1368108 GCF_964340395.1 Glandiceps talaboti | reverse complement strand
TTTACACTCAAACTGCTGGAATATTTGACAATTTTACACTCAAACTGCTGGAATATTTGACAATTTTACATTCAAACTGCTGGAATATTGGATTTATGTACAATTTTACACTCAAACTGCTGGAATATTTGACAATTTTACAGTCAAACTGCTGGAATATTTGACAATTTTACACTCAAACTGCTGGAATATTTGACAATTTTACACTCAAACTGCTGGAATATTGGATTTATGTACAATTTTACACTCAAACTGCTGGAATATTTGACAATTTTACACTCAAACTGCTGGAATATTTGACAATTTTACACTCAAACTGCTGGAATATTTGACAATTTTACACTCAAACTGCTGGAATATTGGATTTATGTACAATTTTACAGTCAAACTGCTGGAATATTTGACAATTTTACACTCAAACTGCTGGAATATTTGACAATTTTACACTCAAACTGCTGGAATATTTGACAATTTTACACTCAAACTGCTGGAATATTTGACAATTTTACACTCAAACTGCTGGAATATAGGATTTATGTACAATTTTACACTCAAACTGCTGGAATATTTGACAATTTTACACTCAAACTGCTGGAATATTTGACAATTTTACACTCAAACTGCTGGAATATAGGATTTATGTACAATTTTACACTCAAACTGCTGGAATATTTGACAATTTTACACTCAAACTGCTGGAATATTTGACAATTTTACACTCAAACTGCTGGAATATTGGATTTATGTACAATTTTACAGTCAAACTGCTGGAATATTTGACAATTTTACACTCAAACTGCTGGAATATTTGACAATTTTACACTCAAACTGCTGGAATATTTGACAATTTTACACTCAAACTGCTGGAATATTTGACAATTTTACACTCAAACTGCTGGAATATTTGACAATTTTACACTCAAACTGCTGGAATATTTGACAATTTTACACTCAAACTGCTGGAATATTGGATTTATGTACAATTTTACACTCAAACTGCTGGAATATTTGACAATTTTACACTCAAACTGCTGGAATATTTGACAATTTTACACTCAAACTGCTGGAATATTTGACAATTTTACACTCAAACTGCTGGAATATTTGACAATTTTACACTCAAACTGCTGGAATATTGGATTTATGTACAATTTTACACTCAAACTGCTGGAATATTTGACAATTTTACACTCAAACTGCTGGAATATTTGACAATTTTACACTCAAACTGCTGGAATATTTGACAATTTTACAGTCAAACTGCTGGAATATTTGACAATTTTACACTCAAACTGCTGGAATATTGGATTTATGTACAATTTTACACTCAAACTGCTGGAATATTTGACAATTTTACACTCAAACTGCTGGAATATAGGATTTATGTACAATTTTAGTGAATGGTTTTGTTGAAATTTTATGAAATGTTATTAAAGTGGCCATATGGGGAGGATTGGGTATTTATTTTCGATTTTTAATTTACAAAACAATAATGGCTTCCTACTTGTCAAAGAATGTAGACTAAGTCAGTGTTTGTAACTCAGGACACTGACCAAAAAGGTAAAACACATTAAAGAAATTATTTTCATTGTACATACAATGACATCGATAACTTGATTACAAAGTTCTTCATTAGGGTTTCAATCCCAGGTTAAAGGCCAGGGTTTCATTCCCAGGTGTTTTACATTAGACATATCATATCATATCATATCATATCATATATCACATCACATCACATCACATCACATCACATCTCATCTCCACATCACATCACATCACATCACATCACATCACAGGCCATCACGGCACATCACATCACATCACATCACATCACAGCACATCACATCACATCACATCACAGCACAGCTCATCACAGCATATCACATCACAGCACATCACATCACATCACATCACATCACATCACAGCACATCACATCTCATCTCATCACATCACATCACATCACATCACATCACAGCACATCACAGCACATCACATCACATCACATCACATTACATTACATCACATCACATCACATCACATCACATCATATCACATCACATCACATCATATTACATCACATCACATCACAGCACAGCACATCACAGCACAGCACAGCGCATCGCATCACATCACATCACAGCACATCACATAACATCACTTCACATCACATTGCATCACATCACATCACATCATATCAGTTGTATGATACTAGGATATTGTTTTATTTTGGGCAAACTTTTTATAATGTTTCGTTCGACAACTGTTTCACACTTGGCTTTTAATCCGAACAGAAGTGGGCTTTCACAATAATATATGTATCATAACATCGAACCATAGTAGGAAGTAGGAACGCCCTCTGGTGGCGGCACGGTCGCTGCCATGACAATAATTACCGTTTACATTACACTGTCTCCTATTTTTAGATCGAGGTTCGAACTTGTGTCAATACAATTAAATGTTAAGGAGGTTTAAAAAATATATTTCTTAAAAACTACCTTGACGTAGCTTTGTGGTCAATTTTGCTGCAAGTCGCTTTCATTGTAACAAAGCTAGAATAGACGTGGATTATACACTGTACAGATGACGTCATATTTTACGTACACGTGACAGCTGTCTGTGCAATTTGATTTGGTGTCATATTTCGACGAACAATGCATGTTTGAACGGTGTGATAAACGTCGGTACATATGTAATAGTTTCTAATGTATTAAACGCAGATAGATTTTGGCGTGTACGCCTATGATACGATGTATGTGATATTTTTTTTTTTTACTTAATTAATTAATTTATTCATTTGCCATCCAACAGGCATTGCCCAATAACAAAAGGAGGGTTCAGTGTTAGAATACTCGGGGAAGACCTGTGTTGTTTGGTAGAGTCAGACTGAATGACACACTTCTTACTTACAGCGTGAATGGGTTCGAACCCAAGCCACGAATGCAGTGGTAAGAGGCAAGTGGTTTAACCACTCGGCCACCAATATATGATGATATATAGAACAATAGAGAACTATTGCTTGTCTGTCACGTGACTAATAATTCTTAAAATTAGGGAGTGTCCAGATTTTACTTCCAGGGGAGGGGGTGTATGTATGTATGTATGTATGTATGTATGTATGTATGTATGTATGTATGTGTGTGTGTGTGTGTGTGTGTGTGTATGTGTGTGTGTGTGTGTGTGTGTGTGTGTGTGTACAATTACAAAAGAGTACAAACCTCACAATTAACAAGAACATTTTGTTTTAAAGTGCCAACCCTTCTCTACCAACGAATAAAAGTTTCTATGTATAAACTTAAAAATAGCACCAATGGTTCTGAACAACTGTATGAAATGTACTGATATGAAGGAAGGTAAAATGAAAATATCTCTTTTGGACTTTAAGTCGTTTACACACACACACACACACACACACACACACACACACACACACACACACACATATTGCATCAGTACCATGCCTATAGAGTTTGAACCTTTGTTCAGTTGTGCTAAAAAAATACTAATACTTATAATAACTTATAAGGTTTTTGTGTATATACTTTTACAGGGTAAATCATTACACTGAAAAGAGAGAGAAGATAACCATTTCATGCACAATTGCAAGAACACCATATTTCCATTGGGCAATGCCGGTATACTTAATTTAAATACTTCACAATTACAACTGTTCTACTTTTTAGATACGTATTGAATACAACTTTAGTTCCAATGCCAGTTTGTGTTGCTCAGCTTGTCAACAATGCAAGTATAAATGTGAACATGTTTTATTGTTGGAAGGAATAGTCAAAAACTGAAATAATTTAACTATCAACATTTGTGCTTGTTGTTATACTTTGACTGATAGACAAGTTTTACTTCTATTTCAAGTATTAGGGGAATTCACTTGGCAAAAATATCAGATCAAAACATTTGGAAGAGAGCAACAGAAAAAAAATATAATGACTATGACTGGTTGAAGTTGTTCTTGAGTGGAACTCTTGAAAAAATGAAAGTGAAAGAGTTAGATAAATATCTTGATGAGCATTAATTATCAAAACAGAGAAAATTGAAAAGAGAAAAATTAGACATAATATCCACTAACATAATAGGAACACCAGAATTTAGCTCTAGAAATATGACTTCAAATGAAATTAAAATTAATATCATGGGTATGAGTGAAACAGATAGTAGTGACTCTGAGACTGACAGTGACACTTCTGTAATGCATGTTCTAGGCAGTGATGGAGACAATTGTGATACTGATAGCTCAGAAAATTCGTATTTATATATCAGATAACACTGATAGTGATGAAACAAGTCTTGCACATCGTCGCGGAAAGGTTTCTTTGAGAAGTGTCAGAATTGTAGGTCGATTTATGTTGCATTAAATAATCGTGATTTTTGTATGACCCCCCTTAGAAAATTTTGTAATTTTTGTTTAGTCCCCCTAATTTTTCATGGGAAAAAATTGACGCCCCCCCAAGTAAAATGTAGACACTCCCTTATTATTTCCGAATCATTACGTGTTTGACGTAATGATATTTCTGTAATAAGCAATAAGCCGACTATATATATATCAAACATATTGACATGGTGAAAGCTTCAATTTTATACATGCTAAATGACACTTTTGATAGAGCGAACAACGTCTGTACATAGCACGGGGTAATGTTAATTAACGATAAATGACTTAGACAATAGTGCATAATTGACAATGGTACTTTGGCTACTGAGGGCATTAAGAATGGAACGTCTGATTAGGACGATTCCATTATATCGGAAGGTAGTGATATCTACGTATTGAGTAAAATTGACAAATGTTTGTGTTATTTGTAAAGATTTTGATACTTGATTATGATTTTTGTTGTTTCTTGCTATTAGAGATTTTAATGAGTTATAAATTTTGAACCCAAAAATTATACCCAGTCGATGAAATGGGTGCATTGGGTAACACATACCCTCAACTTTTTTGGCATAATAGAACTGTCCAAGGCTGTGACACACCATACTTACTCCTTCCGTTCAGTACGGTTATACAAAATGACGGCCAGCGGAGGTGATGTCGATGCGACAACAGTTAGCGATACGGGTATTTTACCAATGCCCAGCTATCTGGGAATGTTACAGTCGATAACCACAGACCAGTGGGATCGTCTTAGTAATTTACCTGCAAATTTCAGTTATTTTGATCAGTTCTCCGAGTACTGTTTGTGGACGTCAAAAGACGTAGTCGCCACACTGGGATTCGCCGTAATGTGGACGCTCCTCCGATACATATTAAGTTCGTGTCTGTTTAAGGTAGGTGCGATAAAGATTATTTTTTCTGAAGACGATCCTTAGTATGTTATTTAAGTTAACAGCCATTTTACATATCTGTAAGACAAGCTTGGTGACTGGTGGAGTGCCTTCAGACAATGGTAAGCTAACACAATGACAGTTGCCGACACAATGCCCGAGATGTCGATCTCGTTTACAAGTCGACGTGCAAGACAAACGTTATAGGTGGACGGACACGGGAATTAAATGATGTGCGTTGTCTCTCCCTACTTATACCAGTTAGTTGCTTGGTTAATCGTAATTCTAGGTTCAAATTATTCTCTAACTTACTACATGGTGGTGTGAGATCGATCGAGCGAAGTCTGAAGTACGCCTGGTCGGGTTCAATCACTCTTATCGACCATTTATTGTGTGTACGAAATAATCACTTATGTCAACATACTACTGTTACATTTGTCGCCGTTAAGATCTTTGGGACAGCAATTTACATTTTAAAATCAACACACCAAAACCGGCCGATTGCTTAATTAGGTTACGATATGACCACGTGGTATGGTACCAACACAAAAGACAACGCGGAAGTCAAGCGACGCCCTTCTCGCTACATTTCTATGTAATAACGTAGTCGTCACGTGACTTGTTGATGTGTCCTTGTATCATGAAGCAATGTCATTTTGGTGTGTGTCATGGTACATTAGTGTGTGTCATGTCGTTAGTCATCGCAGCCATAGCTAAAAGTAGGTCAACATTTAGGACTAATTACTAATGGACATTAGCAGAGGCTATTCCTTATACCACTGAATCCCAATGACATTCCCTCTGGTGTATCCCAATGACATTCCCTCTGGTGTATCCCAATGACATTCCCTCTGGTATATCCCAATGACATTCCCTCTGGTATATCCCAATGACATTCCCTCTGGTATATCCCAATGACATTCCCTCTGGTATATCCCAATGACATTCCCTCTGGTGTATCCCAATGACATTCCCTCTGGTATATCCCAATGACATTCCCTCTGGTGTATCCCAATGACATTCCCTCTGGTATATCCCAATGACATTCCCTCTGGTATATCCCAATGACATTCCCTCTGGTGTATCCCAATGACATTCCATCTGGTATATCCCAATGACATTCCCTCTGGTGTATCCCAATGACATTCCATCTGGTGTATCCCAATGACATTCCCTCTGGTATATCCCAATGACATTCCATCTGGTGTATCCCAATGACATTCCATCTGGTGTATCCCAATGACATTCCCTCTGGTATATCCCAATGACATTCCCTCTGGTGTATCCCAATGACATTCCCTCTGGTGTATCCCAATGACATTCCCCCTGGTATATCCCAATGACATTCCATCTGGTGTATCCCAATGACATTCCCTCTGGTATATCCCAATGACATTCCCTCTGGTGTATCCCAATGACATTCCCTCTGGTATATCCCAATGACATTCCATCTGGTGTATCCCAATGACATTCCCTCTGGTGTATCCCAATGACATTCCCCCTGGTATATCCCAATGACATTCCATCTGGTGTATCCCAATGACATTCCCTCTGGTATATCCCAATGACATTCCATCTGGTGTATCCCAATGACATTCCCTCTGGTGTATCCCAATGACATTCCATCTGGTGTATCCCAATGACATTCCATCTGGTATATCCCAATGACATTCCATCTGGTGTATCCCAATGACATTCCATCTGGTATATCCCAATGACATTCCATCTGGTGTATCCCAATGACATTCCCTCTGGTATATCCCAATGACATTCCATCTGGTGTATCCCAATGACATTCCCTCTGGTGTATCCCAATGACATTCCATCTGGTGAATCCCAATGACATTCCATCTGGTGTATCCCAATGACATTCCATCTGGTGTATCCCAATGACATTCCCTCTGGTATATCCCAATGACATTCCCTCTGGTCTATCCCAATGACATTACATCTGGTATATCCCAATGATATTCCATCTGGTGTATCCCAATGACATTCCCTCTGGTATATCCCAATGACATTCCCTCTGGTGTATCCCAATGACATTCCATCTGGTGTATCCCAATGACATTACATCTGGTATATCCCAATGACATTCCATCTGGTGTATCACAATGACATTCCATCTGGTATATCCCAATGACATTCCATCTGGTATATCCCAATGACATTCCATCTGGTATATCCCAATGACATTCCATCTGGTGTATCCCAATGACATTCCATCTGATGTATCCCAATGACATTACCTCTGGTATATCCCAATGACATTCCATCTGGTATATCCCAATGACATTCCATCTGGTATATCCCAATGACATTCCATCTGGTGTATCCCAATGACATTCCCTCTGGTGTATCCCAATGACATTCCATACAAGTACTGTTCATTACATTTGGATAGACCATGGATAGACCATGGATCTATTATTGATCTATTATGTCAATAATAGATCCATGGATAGACATTCTTCACTCACTGTTCTTTGTACATTGATGTATGCAGAGTAAATAAACACCTTCCAACAGCTAACACCCAGCGGTCCGGGGGGGGGGGGGGGGGGGTTCAATGATTTTTGTGTAAGTATTTTGATACTTAAATCAAAGAAAAGACCAAATTTATTAAAATATTCTTGTATGATTTTACAACTGAAGTATTGTATCAATTCAAAATGTGTCAAATACTTGTATCAACTGTCAGTCATTCACAGTTTGTCCACACTGTGGTCTCCACACTATCATCTCCACACTATCGTCTCCACACTATGGTCTCCACACTATCGTCTCCACACTATCATCTCCACACTATGGTCTCCACACTATCATCTCCACACTATGGTCTCCACACTATCATCTCCACACTATCGTCTCCACACTATGGTCTCCACACTGTCATCTCCACACTATCATCTCCACACTATCGTCTCCACACTATCATCTCCACACTATGGTCTCCACACTATCATCTCCACACTATGGTCTCCACACTATGGTCTCCACACTATCATCTCCACACTATCGTCTCCACACTATGGTCTCCACACTATCATCTCCACACTATGGTCTCCACACTATCATCTCCACACTATGGTCTCCACACTATGGTCTCCACACTATCATCTCCACACTATGGTCTCCACACTCAATTTCTCCTGTATGTGCAGCTGCCAACATAACGCTCATCCTGATTGGCCAATCGAAAGCGCGGTATTCAAACGTGATTGCCTATTACACAGGTTCAGATGTGGGAAGGCAGCGATCACTCAGAACAAAACAAACAACACAAAATGATGTACATGTAGAGGTAAATAAACACTAGTGAGTAATGTCACTAGTAAGTGATGTCACTAGTAAGTAATGTCACTAGTAAGTGATGTCACTAGTAAGTGATGTCACTAGTAAGTAATGTCACTAGTAAGTGATGTCACTAGTAAGTGATGTCACTAGTAAGTAATGTCACTAGTAAGTGATGTCACTAGTAAGTGATGTCACAAGTGAGTAATGTCACTAGTAAGTGATGTCACTAGTAAGTGATGTCACTAGTAAGTAATGTCACTAGTAAGTGAATGTCACTAGTAAGTGATGTCACTAGTAAGTAATGTCACTAGTAAGTGATGTCACTAGTAAGTGATGTCACAAGTGAGTAATGTCACTAGTAAGTGATGTCACTAGTAAGTGATGTCACTAGTAAGTAATGTCACTAGTAAGTGAATGTCACTAGTAAGTAATGTCACTAGTAAGTAATGTCACTAGTAAGTGATGTCACTAGTGAGTGATGTCACAAGTGAGTAATGTCATTAGTAAGTGATGTCACTAGTAAGTGATGTCACTAGTAAGTAATGTCACTAGTAAGTGATGTCACAAGTGAGTGATGTCACTAGTAAGTGATGTCACTAGTAAGTAATGTCACTAGTAAGTGATGTCACAAGTGAGTAATGTCACTAGTAAGTGATGTCACTAGTAAGTAATGTCACTAGTAAGTGATGTCACTAGTAAGTGATGTCACAAGTGAGTAATGTCACTAGTAAGTGATGTCACTAGTAAGTGATGTCACTAGTAAGTAATGTCACTAGTAAGTGAATGTCACTAGTAAGTGATGTCACTAGTAAGTAATGTCACTAGTAAGTGATGTCACTAGTAAGTGATGTCACAAGTGAGTAATGTCACTAGTAAGTGATGTCACTAGTAAGTGATGTCACTAGTAAGTAATGTCACTAGTAAGTGAATGTCACTAGTAAGTAATGTCACTAGTAAGTAATGTCACTAGTAAGTGATGTCACTAGTGAGTGATGTCACAAGTGAGTAATGTCATTAGTAAGTGATGTCACTAGTAAGTGATGTCACTAGTAAGTAATGTCACTAGTAAGTGATGTCACAAGTGAGTGATGTCACTAGTAAGTGATGTCACTAGTAAGTAATGTCACTAGTAAGTGATGTCACAAGTGAGTAATGTCACTAGTAAGTGATGTCACTAGTAAGTGATGTCACAAGTAAGTGATGTCACTAGTAAGTGATGTCACTAGTAAATAATGTCACTAGTAAGTGATGTCACTAGTAAGTAATGTCACTAGTAAGTGATGTCACAAGTGAGTAATGTCACTAGTAAGTGATGTCACTAGTAAGTAATGTCACTAGTAAGTGATGTCACTAGTAAGTGATGTCACTAGTAAATAATGTCACTAGTAAGTGATGTCACTAGTAAGTGATGTCACTAGTAAGTGATGTCACTAGTAAGTGATGTCACTAGTAAGTGATGTCACTAGTGAGTGATGTCACTAGTAAGTGATGTCACTACTGAGTGATGTCACTACTGAGTGATGTCACTAGTGAGTGATGTCACTAGTGAGTAATGTCACTAGTAAGTAATGTCACTAGTAAGTTTCAATCAATCAATTAATCAGTTTATTTCAGAACAATATGGCCACAGGCCCAAAGAGCAAACAATAATGCAAACGTTTCAGTTTATAGAGGGAAATTCCTCTATTTTTCATTGCAAAATAAATAAATGAAGCTAAGTTATTTAGATAAGTTATATTATCTGAATTCAAAAGTGAAATGAACTTATCATAGGAAGGGTTTAAACAAAACCACCTTGGTAACATTTCTTTACGAAGGTCCTTGTAGAACGGACAAATTGCTAAGAAATGATACTCGTCCTCAATACAGTACAAATTATGTGTAATACAGTATTTGTAAAATCTTTGGACAGCAGGAATGTTTTCATGTCGTCCCCTCTCAATTTGCAAAGGATGCAAAGAGCAGCGAAATCTTGACAGTGCTGTTCTAAATTTACACATTTTAACACAACTTAAATATCTCTCTGGTTCAAGCATTGATTTGAAAGTGTGGTAGGAACGAAGCCTAGGAGATGATTCAAAATCTTCATGCCAGATCTGACCTAAGCACAGTCTTTTAACCTTTGGGTGAATTCAGACAAAAACTGACTAGTGGAGCCTACACCCTGGTTCAACCATGCATGGCCGAATCCAAGGTGGCAAATTAAAGATTTAACGTTAAAAGCCCAGTTGACCGATTTTATACTCCTTTCTTCTTCTAATCTTTTCAACATAATGTAGCATTTGTAGGGGTATCTATCAGTGTCCATTTGTAGTATTTTCAACCAATAGCTCACACATCTTTTAAAATACATGACACAGATGGGAATTCTACCACACTCTCCTATTGTTGTTAAATCATTTATTTTCCCACTAACATTCAAAAGAAATTTACAGATCTGATAATGAACTTGTTTAACCTGGGGGGGGGGGGGGGAATTTTCATAACCCCAAATTTCACTACCATACAGTAAAATAGGTGTAACATAAGTATCAAAAAGTTTGAAAGAGTCGGACATGGACATTCCTCCCAGCTTCCTTAGCAAAGTCTTAAGTTGAAACATGGCCTTCCTTCCTTGTGAAGCCTGGTTTTTCTTAGTTGGGCTCCAACTAAGCCTTGACGAAAAAATTTGGCTTAAATACTTGTAGTGAGGAACGACATTAATTGGTCGGTTTCCCAAGAACCATCTTTCAGTTTTCTTTAGACAACCTCCCCTAGCTGCGGAACACCACAATTTGAGTTTTGTCTAAATTTACACTCACACCCCAATGAGAACAAAAAAACTGTAGCTGATTAATTTGTCTTTGAGTGTGAATTGGCATGTCCGATCCCTCAGCCACATCATCGGCATACATTAAGATATCGAGGTTTTGAACTTCTTCATCGATATAAACACCTTCACAACCAACCTTATTTGTGTAAGAAACCAGGTCATTAATGAATAAAGAAAACAAGACAGGACTAAGCATACAGCCTTGACGCGTCCCAATTGTACACCTAAAATAGTCAGTAATACCAGCCGGCGTATTTACACAAGACCGTAAGCTCCTATACATTGATCTCAGAACAGAAAGAAATTTACTATGTATACCATATCTAATCAGTTTGTCCCATAATAAATCATGTTGAATAGAATCAAATGCCTTTGAAAAGTCAATGAAAATACAATAAAACCTTCCCTTCTTCATAGTAAGATACTTGGCTGCCATAGCTTGAAGCGTAAATATATTGTCCACAGTACTGTAACCGCGACGAAAGCCACCCTGCGCTTCCGATATAATTTTATTTTGATAGCACCAATTTTCCAAACAAAATTCAAAATTTTGGTGAATATTTTACTCATTACTAGAAGAAGGGAGATGCCCCTGTAATTATTTACATCGCTAAGACTTCCCTTTTTATGTAGTGGCGTAATAATAGCTTTACTCCAGCTTGCAGGGAAATTACCGCTAGAGAAAATGTTGTTGAATAAAAGGTTTAACACTGTACTCAGTCGAAAAGTAGACTTTGTTTAAACAACTCAATAACTTGCCCGTCATGACCAGGTGCTTTGTTATTTGGCATACAACGAATGGCTTTCATAATTTCATCTAAAGAAATTGTTGCATTGAGGTCATTGGGAACATTGTCATCACAGCAGTCACAATGTTGATTGTGATTCTCATTTCGCGTTGTGACGGTTTCACGAAACGCAGTATCAATGTGAGATGACGTAGTGTTGTTAAGCAGTCCATGAAAATAATTATACCACTGGTCAGTTGTAATATCACCAGAAGACGATACTTTACGTCTCAAGTTATGTAACAATCCCCAGAACTTAACTGGATCATGTTTACTTTCTTTCGTCGACAGATAGCTTTGAAATTATTCTTAGCGGCTCTATATAAGAACAAGTCATTTACATTAAGTCTAAATTTATTAAGGGAGTCTATATTTTTCATTCTTGGCCACTCTACAGTCTTTGCCCCACCATACTGGTTGAGATCGTTCACGATTTCTTAGTATATTAGACGATTTCATTCCCGATGCTGCATAATCAAATATATCACTGATCGTCTGTATTGCTTGATCTATATTGTCATTCGTGATATACTCAGAAGCACCTACAAGAAGTTGTTTTGTTGTTTTGTTGTTTTGTTGATTTGTTGAAGTCAAATTCATCCAAAGTGTGATATGCAAATTAGGTCAGGAAAAAAAACGTAACTTTCAGTAAAATATTATGGGTAATAGGTAAATGAATAAACATTCAAAAAAGTATACTAATATGCCTAGCAACAAGACCATGCCCATAGCAACTATCAAAAAAGACCATGCCCATACATTGTACATGTAGCAACTATCAAATAAAACAACACCCATAGCAACTATCAAATAAGACAATGCCCATAACACCTATCAAACAAGACCATGCCCATAACAACTATGAAATTAGACAAAGCCCATAGCAACTATCAAATAATACCATGCCCATAACAACTATCAAACAAGACCATGCCCATAACAACTATGAAATTAGACAAAGCCCATAGCAACTATCAAATGATACCATGCCCATAACAACTATCAAACAAGACCATGCCCATAACAACTATGAAATTAGACAAAGCCCATAGCAACTATCAAATAATACCATGCCCATAACAACTATCAAACAAGACCATGCCCATAACAACAATGAAATTAGGCAAAGCCCATAGCAACTATCAAATAATACCATGCCCATAACAACTATCAAACAAGACCATGCCCATAACAACTATGAAATTAGACAAAGCCCATAGCAACTATCAAATAATACCATGCCCATAACAACTATCAAAAAAGACCATGCCCATAACAACTATCAAACAAGACCATGCCCATAACAACTATGAAATTAGACAAAGCCCATAGCAACTATCAAATAATACCATGCCCATAGCAACTATCAAACAAGACCATGCCCATAACATTTATGAAATTAGACAAAGCCCATAGCAACTATCAAATAATACCATGCCCATAACAACTATCAAACAAGACCATGCCCATAACAACTATCAAACAAGACCATGCCCATAACAACTATCAAATTAGACAAAGCCCATAGCAACTATCAAATAATACCATGCCCATAACAACTATCAAACAAGACCATGCCCATAACAACTATGAAATTAGACAAAGCCCATAGCAACTATCAAATAATACCATGCCCATAACAACTATCAAATAAGACCATGCCCATAACAACTATCAAATAATACCATGCCCATAACAACTATCAAATAATACCATGCCCATAACAACTATCAAATAATACCATGCCCATAACAACTATCAAATAAGACTATACCCATAGCAACTGCACAGATAACAAATATGGATTGGCATGTTGATAGATATTGTTTTTTTTTGAATATCACAAGTTTTGCAGTTGTGCTAGAACACCATTGTTGTTTTATTTTGCATGTATACACAACCTTTTAGCATTTCTCTAATACAAGTATGTACTTATCAACTATTAATTCTAATTCTCTTGTCGGTCTTTTCTTAACAGCCAGTCTACAATAAAATGCATTTGGATCCCAAGGCAGCGGAGAAAATCCCAGAATGTTCTTTCAAAGCAGTGTGGTACCTTTGTTCTGTCTTATATACCTACCATGTACTATTCAACAAAGACTACACCATATTTCAGGACCCTCCCAATATATTTTCAGGTAAGTCAGTAAAACAATAATGTTACAGACAGTAACCTCCAAAGACTGTAAAGTTACAGACAGTAACCACCAATAACCGTAAAGTTACAGACAGTAACCACCAATAACCGTAAAGTTACAGACATAACCACCAATAACCGTAAAGTTACAGACAGTAACCACCATACACCATAAAGTTACAGACACTGACCACCAAAGACCATAAAGTTACAGAAGTGAACGTTACAGACATAGCCACTAAAGACCGTAAAGTACATTGTGTAAATACCACTAGTATACGGACACATTGTGTAAATACCACTAGTATACAGGCACATTGTGTAAATACCACTAGTATACAGGCACATTGTGTAAATACCACTAGTATACAGACACATTGTGTAAATACCACTAGTATACAGGCACATTGTGTAAATACCACTAGTATACGGGCACATTGTGTAAATACCACTAGTATACAGGCACATTGTGTAAATACCACTAGTATACAGGCACATTGTGTAAATACCACTAGTATACAGGCACATTGTGTAAATACCACTAGTATACAGGCACATTGTGTAAATACCACTAGTATACAGGCACATTGTGTAAATACCACTAGTATACGGACACATTGTGTAAATACCACTAGTATACGGGCACATTGTGTAAATACCACTAGTATACGGACACATTGTGTAAATACCACTAGTATACGGACACATTGTGTAAATACCACTAGTATACAGGCACATTGTGTAAATACCACTAGTATACAGGCACATTGTGTAAATACCACTAGTATACAGGCACATTGTGTAAATACCACTAGTATACGGGCACATTGTGTAAATACCACTAGTATACAGACACATTATGTAAATACCACTAGTATACAGGCACATTATGTAAATACCACTAGTATACGGACACATTGTGTAAATACCACTAGTATACAGACACATTATGTAAATACCACTAGTATACAGGCACATTGTGTAAATACCACTAGTATACAGGCACATTGTGTAAATACCACTAGTATACAGGCACATTGTGTAAATACCACTAGTATACAGGCACATTGTGTAAATACCACTAGTATACAGGCACATTGTGTAAATACCACTAGTATACAGACACATTGTGTAAATACCACTAGTATACGGGCACATTGTGTAAATACCACTAGTATACGGGCACATTGTGTAAATACCACTAGTATACGGACACATTGTGTAAATACCACTAGTATACGGGCACATTGTGTAAATACCACTAGTATACAGGCACATTGTGTAAATACCACTAGTATACGGGCACATTGTGTAAATACCACTAGTATACAGACACATTGTGTAAATACCACTAGTATACAGGCACATTGTGTAAATACCACTAGTATACAGGCACATTGTGTAAATACCACTAGTATACAGGCACATTGTGTAAATACCACTAGTATACAGGCACATTGTGTAAATACCACTAGTATACAGGCACATTGTGTAAATACCACTAGTATACGGGCACATTGTGTAAATACCACTAGTATACAGACACATTGTGTAAATACCACTAGTATACGGACACATTGTGTAAATACCACTAGTGTACAGACACATTGTGTAAATACCACTAGTATACAGGCACATTGTGTAAATACCACTAGTATACAGACACATTATGTAAATACCACTAGTATACAGGCACATTATGTTAATACCACTAGTATACAGGCACATTGTGTAAATACCACTAGTATACAGACACATTGTGTAAATACCACTAGTATACAGACACATTGTGTAAATACCACTAGTATACGGACACATTGTGTAAATACCACTAGTATACAGGCACATTGTGTAAATACCACTAGTATACAGACACATTGTGTAAATACCACTAGTATACGGACACATTATGTAAATACCACTAGTATACAGACACATTGTGTAAATACCACTAGTATACAGGCACATTGTGTAAATACCACTAGTATACAGGCACATTGTGTAAATACCACTAGTATACGGACACATTATGTAAATACCACTAGTATACAGACACATTGTGTAAATACCACTAGTATACAGGCACATTGTGTAAATACCACTAGTATACAGGCACATTGTGTAAATACCACTAGTATACAGGCACATTGTGTAAATACCACTAGTATACGGGCACATTGTGTAAATACCACTAGTATACAGGCACATTGTGTAAATACCACTAGTATACAGACACATTGTGTAAATACCACTAGTATACGGACACATTGTGTAAATACCACTAGTATACAGGCACATTGTGTAAATACCACTAGTGTACAGGCACATTGTGTAAATACCACTAGTATACAGGCACATTGTGTAAATACCACTAGTATACAGGCACATTGTGTAAATACCACTAGTATACAGGCACATTGTGTAAATACCACTAGTATACAGGCACATTGTGTAAATACCACTAGTATACAGGCACATTGTGTAAATACCACTAGTATACAGGCACATTGTGTAAATACCACTAGTATACGGGCACATTGTGTAAATACCACTAGTATACAGGCACATTGTGTAAATACCACTAGTATACAGACACATTGTGTAAATACCACTAGTATACGGACACATTGTGTAAATACCACTAGTATACAGGCACATTGTGTAAATACCACTAGTGTACAGGCACATTGTGTAAATACCACTAGTATACAGGCACATTGTGTAAATACCACTAGTATACAGGCACATTGTGTAAATACCACTAGTATACAGGCACATTGTGTAAATACCACTAGTATACAGGCACATTGTGTAAATACCACTAGTATACAGGCACATTGTGTAAATACCACTAGTATACAGGCACATTATGTAAATACCACTAGTATACAGGCTCATTGTGTAAATACCACTAGTATACAGACACATTGTGTAAATACCACTAGTATACGGACACATTGTGTAAATACCACTAGTATACGGGCACATTGTGTAAATACCACTAGTATACGGACACATTGTGTAAATACCACTAGTATACGGACACATTGTGTAAATACCACTAGTATACAGGCACATTGTGTAAATACCACTAGTATACAGGCACATTGGCAAATTGCCATAGAAATGATTTCAGGCTGTTGTTGAAGAGTGGGTCAACATGGCAACATGATTATTGCTAACAGCATTTCAGCAAGTGAAAGAAGTATGTCATTGTCAGTGGTAACAATAATGGTTGCTAATGGTGACAATAATGCGATGTGCAGGGTAGAGAGATCGGTACATAGTGCATTGACCTTTGCAAACCAGTCATAATGACTCATACCTGCATACCATTACAGAGAGAGAGATCATGTGACAAGGTATGAGGTTACAGTTCAAATGTGACCTCGTTCCTGATCTAGGTCAATGTATTGTTGTCAAATTAAGATGATCACAATAGCTAGTCACAGTGTTTTTGCTAAGGTTTGGGAACCCCGGTAACAGAAAGGGGGAAAGAGGTAAAACTGGTAGTGCTTCCCATGCAATGTATCATAGTTTAGGTGGGGAACCCCGGTAAAATGATGTGGGAACCCCTGTAGATTTTACCTACTTACCGCCCTTAAATAAACACTGTAGTCATGATTGAATGTGACTGACTTAGTGGATTCAAGGGTTATTAAGGTCAAAGGTCAAAGATCATTATAACATGTACATATAATACATGTACTGTCAGACATAAAACAAGGACTTACTGTTTAGCAAAGAAAGTAATTAGTCATGTGTTCAGAGTCTACACTGTACAGCCAACGTAAGGCTTAGATTTATTATAGCTGTACTTATAATGTATGCTATACATGTACCTGTACCTGTACCTGTATCTGTACCTGTATCTGTATCTGTGTCTGTACCTGTATCTGTATCTGTATCTGTATCTGTACCTGTACCTGTATCTGTATCTGTATCTGTATCTGTATCTGTATCTGTATCTGTATCTGTATCTGTATCTGTATCTGTATCTGTACCTATATCTGTATATGTACCTGTACCTGTACCTGTACCTGTACCTGCACCTGCACCTGTACCTGTACCTGTACCTATATCTGTATATGTATCTGTACCTGTACCTGTACCTGTACCTGTACCTGTACCTGTATCTGTATATGTATCTGTACCTGTACCTGTACCTGTACCTGTACCTGTACCTGTACCTGTATCTATATCTGTATATGTATCTGTACCTGTACCTGTACCTGTACCTGTACCTGTACCTGTATCTGTATCTGTATCTGTATCTGTACCTGTACCTGTACCTGTACCTGTACCTGTACTGTACCTGTACCTGTACCTGTACCTGTACCTGTATCTGTATCTGTCCCTGTACCTGTATCTGTATCTGTATCTGTACCTGTACCTGTACCTGTACCTGCACATGTACCAGTACCTGTACCTGTACCTGTACCTGTATCTGTACTGTATCTGTACCTGTATCTGTACCTGTACCTGTACCTGTACCTGTACCTGTATATGTACCTGTACCTGTGTCTGTATATGTACCTAGCTGTACCTGTATATGTACCTGTACCTGTGTCTGTACCTGTATATGTACCTGTACCTGTATCTGTACCTGTATCTGTATCTGTACCTGTACCTGTATCTGTATCTGTATCTGTATCTGTATCTGTATCTGTACCTGTACCTGTACCTGTACCTGTACCTGTACCTGTACCTGTACCTGTATCTGTACCTGTACCTGTACCTGTACCTGTACCTGTACCTGTATCTGTACATGTACCTGTACCTGTACCTGTATCTGTACCTGTACCTGTACCTGTACCTATACCTGTATCTGTACATGTACCTGTACCTGTACCTGTATCTGTACCTGTACCTGTACCTGTACCTGTACCTGTACCTGTACCTGTACCTGTACCTGTACCTGTACCTGTACATGTATCTGTACCTGTACCTGTACCTGTACCTGTATCTGTATCTGTACCTGTACCTGTACCTGTACCTGTACCTGTACCTGTACCTGTACCTGTACCTGTACCTGTATCTGTACCTGTATGTGGTTTTCTAATGATTTACTGACAAAGTGAAATTGAAATATAGATGTAGAAGGTGGGTAATATTGTATGTAGAACACATACATGTAAACTAAGTTGTTGGGTACTACCCATAACACCAAAGTAAAGTGTTTTCTGTATGTATCACAATCATTTATAGCATCCATATCAAGTGTAAAAGTATATTGTTTCATTTGCTCATTGATCACATTAAAAAGGCCACATGCTACATGTGTCTGCTAAATAAACCAATTGAAACAGTATACAATGTACTTTTACACTTGATATGAATGCTATAAAGGAGTGTATCACATAGAGAAAGTGCTTTACTTCACTGACAGTGTTATACTCATTGTAATTAATTCACCCACAATGGCTATAAACCTTTCTGTTAGCAGAGTTGTAGTTTAGCCCATTTATACAGGTATAGCTATAAACCTTTCTGTTAGCAGAGTTGTAGTTTAGCCCATTTATACAGGTATAGCTATAAACCTTTCTGTTAGCAGAGTTGTAGTTTAGCCCATTTATACAGGTATGGCTATAAACCTTTCTGTTAGCAGAGTTGTAGTTTAGCCCATTTATACAGGTATAGCTATAAACCTTTCTGTTAGCAGAGTTGTAGTTTAGCCCATTTATACAGGTATGGCTATAAACCTTTCTGTTAGCAGAGTTGTAGTTTAGCCCATTTATACAGGTATTGCTATAAACCTTTCTGTTAGCAGAGTTGTAGTTTAGCCCATTTATACAGGTATGGCTATAAACCTTTCTGTTAGCAGAGTTGTAGTTTAGCCCATTTATACAGGTATTGCTATAAACCTTTCTGTTAGCAGAGTTGTAGTTTAGCCCATTTATACAGGTATTGCTATAAACCTTTCTGTTAGCAGAGTTGTAGTTTAGCCCATTTATACAGGTATGGCTATAAACCTTTCTGTTAGCAGAGTTGTAGTTTAGCCCATTTATACAGGTATTGTTATAAACCTTTCTGTTAGCAGAGTTGTAGTTTAGCCCATTTATACAGGTATTGCTATAAACCTTTCTGTTAGCAGAGTTGTAGTTTAGCCCATTTATACAGGTATTGCTATAAACCTTTCTGTTAGCAGAGTTGTAGTTTAGCCCATTTATACAGGTACAAGACATGATTCATAGATATAATAACATGGTGAATAGAATTAGGTTATCAACAGTGTAAACGTGCTGTGTATGTATTGTGTAGATGTGATTTGAAACGTCAGTAACCTATCAACCTATTCTATACTGTCACTATACAAGATCAACTTACTCACTGAAATAGAATTCAAAGCCTTTCATGGTGCTGTGTGCTGAAAAAATGTCCGGAGCCATTTCTTGGAGATATATATATATGATATGATATGTGTTTTATTGTCATATATATATACTGATACATATATAATGAAATGTGCGTTGATTTTGCGTGTAATGAAAAATTTACAAAAACAGTATTCTTTAGAGGACTCCTAACACGAAATTGATGCGTCAATAGAGAACTTAAATTGATTCATTAAGAGTGCGGACTGCAGTTGGGTAAAAGCTAAACAATGTGCGATTAGAACCTGATTTGATCGAACGGTACCGCTCACCTGAGCGCATAAGTTGGAATAAATTACGTGCTGGATGGAAATCGTCTTTTACAATTGACTGAGCTCTTTTCTTTACTTGAGCATTGTACAACTCATTAAGAGAAGGAAGTTGGCATCCAATGATGCTACTGGCAGTGTTAACGATTCGATTGAGACGTTTCCGGTCATCAACTGTGGCATTGCGATGATTGACAGTGTCAGGACACTCTCAATCACCGCTCGGTAGAACTTAATCAACAGTCCCTGGCTGACACGGAAACTTCTCAATCGTCTTAAGAAGAACAGTCTTTTCTGTGCTTTCTTCACAATATGATCAGTATTGATTTCCCATTTCAGATCGGCTGAGAGGTAAACACCGAGAAACTTAAAATACTGCAATATTTCAACCTCTGAATTGTTGATGACTAGAGGAACAATATCAGATGGATTCTTTCGAAAGTCCACAATAATCTCTTTGGTCTTTTTGACATTCAGTTCAAGATTGTTTTCAGAGCACCATGTTATGATAGAGTTCACTTCATTACGATATGATGTTTCATCGTTTTTGATTAATCCGCCCACGGTGGTGTATTAAGAACTAGAGATTGTGAATAATTATTTCCAATTTTAACAACTTGTGATCGATCTTATAAAAAATGTAACACCCATTTACAGATACTAGCAGTAAGTCCCAGCGATATTAGTTTGTCATGTTTTGAGATGCCTGGAACAATTTTTCCACCTTGGTACAGGGGCAACATACTATGGCATACATATGCACGTCAAATATGATCCATTATGGCCGCCTTGCAGCCATTTTGTTTGTGAATTTTCCCTGTCCAAAACCATAACTCAGACATGCTTAACTCAGACATGCTTGAACAGATCTCATTCAAAGTTGGTATTAGCACAGTATTCAATGACATACATGTGCATATCCATTTTCGTCAAGATACAATCCGATATGGCTGCCTGGCAGCCATTTTGTTGGCACAGTTTTCATGTCCAAAGCCATAATGCAGACATGATGCTTGAACAGGTCCCCCCCCCCCTCCATACCTGACCCATCCTTTATTAGTCACCATCGGATGAAGTCCGGGATGGGGACTTATGGATTGGGTTCCGTCTGTCCGTGCGTGCGTCCGTCCATCCGTCCGTCCGTCCGTCCGTCCGTCCGCAGCCGTTTCTTGGAGATGCCTGGACCAATTTTTTTCAAACTTGGTACAGGGGCAACATACAATGGCATACATATGCACGTCAATTTGTTTCATGATACAATCCAATATGGCCGCCTAGCAGCCATTTTGTTTGCAAATTTTCCCTGTCTAAAGCCATAACTCAGACATGCTTGAACAGATCTCATTCAAAGTTTGTATTAGGACAGTGTTCTATGGCATATATGTGCATATTCATTGTTGTCATGATACGATCCAATATGGCTGCCTGGCAGCCATTTTGTTTGCGAATTTTCCATGTCCAAAGCCATAACTCAGACATGCTTGAACAGATCTCATTCAAAGTTGGTATTAGGGCAGTGTTCTATGACATACATGTGCATATCCATTTTCATCGTGATACGATCCAATATGGCTGCCTGGCAGCCATTTTGTTTGTGAATTTTCCATGTCCAAAGCCATAACTCAGACATGCTTGAAAAGATCTCATTCAAAGTTGGTATTAGGACAGTGTTCTATGACATACATGTGCATATCCATTTTCATCGTGATAATGATCCCCCATACCCGACCAATCCTTTATTGTTGTAGGCATGTTCCATGTCCAACAAGCAGACACAACATATCTAAGTCTGTTTGATTTAGGTTCACAAGTGTTGTTGCGTGATCAGAGTAGTGATAATTCCTTAAAACCCAATCATAGCGGGGACTATGTCATTCTCAATGACTTGTTGTTGAATGGTTTATTCCATGACGTCATCTTGAAGAGTAGGCATGTCCCATGTCCAACGGGGAGACACAACATGATCTGAATTGAGGCACGTTCCATGTCCAACGAGCAGACACAACATATCTAAGTCTGTTTGATTTAGGTTCACAAGTGTTGTTGCATGATCAGAGTAGTGATATCAAGAAATCGAAACACTGAGTAAACACTGAAAGAAGACAAAACCGCTCTGTGTCACTGTGTGGATGGAAATTGAAATAAAGCAATTTATACATAGTTTTCAAGAGGGATAGTTGTCCGACAAAACTTTCTGCTATGATGAATTTGTGAGTGTACATTCGCTAAGAGTTTGAAAGCTACATCAGCTGTTGACACAGACGATGAATCTGACTTTGGATTATGTGATTCAGAATTTAGTGAATCGTACAGAGAGGAAGGAGAGGACTGTGATCTCTTAGAGATTGCAGATAATGTAGATTTATTGATTCATTCACCAATATTATCTACAATCTATGGATATGTATTTGGAATGAATACATTCAGCCACATAGTCTCTGGGTTCATAGTTACAAATGAAAATCTCTAGTCACAAAGTCAAAAATTACTTGGCTGCGAATCCAAAATTGGATGAAATTGATTGATGAAATAAAAGTGTAGATACAGGTTGTGAATGTGAACTGTATTGAATATGGACCAGCAGTTTTCCTTAAGGACCAGCAGTATTTGCTACATGTTGGTCCTTATGACCAGTAGTCATTTTCCCTTAAGTTCACACACTGATCAGCATGTGGGTAAACATTTTTAAAAACTGTATAGTTGTGCTACAACACTATTGCCACTGTTGTTTTTTGTTAGACCTTATATAGATAAATTGTGTAATAAATAATATTTAAAAATAACATGGTATGTCTGTAGAAGTAAGACAAATAAGAAAACATAAATCTAACACATCCTACATAAATTCTTTCATATCGACTGAAAATTGCTCGATAAACAAGTTTTTAAAAAAATATGCGTAATTACTGAAAGATTCTGAAAAAAGTAAAATAATAAATAATGAAATAATAAAATATTATAATTGTGGTTGCTATGCTTGGCTAGATAAATGAGTTGTAAAATGACCGACGACCTTAAAAGATGATGTGATGAAACAAGATTTGAATTAGATACATTGTACAAACATGTACATGTAGATACATCAATATATGGTTCAGCAATTCATTTCTGTAGAACATAGAGTGAAAGTTTGCACAGGTCATAGGTCGTAGGTCATAGGTCAGCTTTCACCGTTCAATTTATTTCTTGCGTATCCTATCATCATTAGGTTTGAACATAATAGACATTAACCCTTCCAGTTGCTAACACATACTGGTGTAGTGTTAGTGTTAGCCTAGTGTTAGCACTGAGCTAGTCTGGTGTTAACATAGGACTGGTATAGACATTAACCCTTCCAGTTGCTAACACATACTGGTGTAGTGTTAGTGTTAGCCTAGTGTTAGCACTGAGTTAGTCTGGTGTTAACATAGGACTGGTACAGACATTAACCCTTCCAGTTGCTAACACATACTGGTGAGGTGTTAGTGTCAGTCTAGTGTTAGCACTGAGTTAGTCTGGTGTTAACATAGGACTGGTGTAGACATTAACCCTTCCAGTTACTAACACATACTGGTGAGGTGTTAGTGTCAGTCTAGTGTTAGCACTGAGCTAGTCTGGTGTTAACATAGGACTGGTACAGACATTAACCCTTCCAGTTGCTAACACATACTGGTGAGGTGTTAGTGTCAGCCTTGTGTTAGCACTGAGTTAGTCTGGTGTTAACATAGGACTGGTACAGACATTAACCCTTCCAGTTGCTAACACATACTGGTGAGGTGTTAGTGTCAGCCTTGTGTTAGCACTGACCTAGTCTGGTGTTAACATAGGACTGGTACAGACATTAACCCTTCCAGTTGCTAACACATACTGGTGAGGTGTTAGTGTCAGCCTTGTGTTAGCACTGAGTTAGTCTGGTGTTAACATAGGACTGGTACAGACATTAACCCTTCCAGTTGCTAACACATACTGGTGAGGTGTTAGTGTCAGCCTTGTGTTAGCACTGAGCTAGTCTGGTGTTAACATAGGACTGGTGTAGACATTAACCCTTCCAGTTGCTAACACATACTGG
>NC_135567.1:1295608-1338108 GCF_964340395.1 Glandiceps talaboti | reverse complement strand
GTGATATACAGTTGTTATACCTGTATGAGCTAGGCTTCTACATTCATTCAGTTTATGCAACAATCTATATGGATGAAATACGTAGTGATTTCTTTCTCATGTTATTCCATCATTTTCTTACCATCACCCTTATAGGGTTTTCTTATGTTTCCAGGTAAGTGTTGCGCCCTCAGTGGCAATACTTGATGTCCTTTTTTGTTTTTAGCACACCTGACCTGGTAGAGTAACTCTACTTACTCTAGTCATGGTGATTGTGTGTGTGTGTGTCTGTCTGTGTGTGTGTATGTATGTATGTATGTATGTATGTATGTATGTATGTATGTATGTATTTGTGTCTGACTGTATGTGTGTGTCTATGTGTATGTATGTATGTGTGTGTGTGTGTGTGTGTGTTTAAACAACTTGAAGTAAAACGCTGCCTGATTGACTGATTGCCTTGGTAATTGGTACGGACATTAATTAGATCATGTAGATGAAAAAGTTATTGAAATGAAAGTGCTCACCTGATAGGTATGTTTTGGGGTAAAAACTTCATTTTTGGTCAAAAAGTTTAACTCAAAAAGTACTTGGCGTATGGGTCTGAAATTGATGGGAACGTTTTTAGGGGTGTTTACATTAAAATGTGTTAATAACATGACGCAGACGATTCCATCAGTGATATACAAATAAGATCTCTAAATGTATGTGTTTGGTAAAAAAAATCTTGAATTCCAAAACTAACAGAGCAGATTGTGCTGAAATTTAATGGGAATGTGTAGATGAAGGTGTTTTCACAATATGATGATCCCATATGTGATATGCAAATTACGTCAAAAAATCTCAATGTCAGCGAAAGCTGAAAGCGTAGCTTTAGGTATACATGGGTATAAGAGGTAGAGTAGAGTGCAATCATAGGTGTCCGTCAACTTTTTATATTTTCATCATCTTCTCCAAAAGTGTCAGTCAGAATTCTTCGATATTTGGTGTGGATGTTCCCTGGGGGGAGGCTATTCAGATTTGTTCATGCCAAGTTGATCTGTGCCATTTTCAATTTTTTATGATTTTTTTCTTCAAAAAATGACATTTTCATCATCTCCTCAAATACTACTTGTCAGATTGCTTTGATATCTGGTGTGTTGATGCGCAGGGGGTAGCTGACTCAGATTTGTTAATTTCAAGTCAGCACATCTTCATTTTTATTTTTTATAATTTTTTTCTTGTAATTTAACAAAAAAATTAATATGTTAATGCTATATTCATAATTCTACACATTGGGTGCCCAAATGACAAGTGTTTGTTCAAAACAGGGTTGTATACTTCAAATCCAAATTCGGCACCCCTTCTACATAATCAGCCAGTCTGCAACATCCTCATTTGCATACAATCTATCCTCCATATAGCGACTGTTATACTTTGAATGGCTGCTCACGGGCCTTATTTTTCAGTATTCTCAACTCGCCGTAACTTTCACTAGAGTCCCCCATTTTAGTATCTGAAAACGCCTAAACCTCAACTGACATCTCTTCTTTCATGCAAGCAAAATAAATTTTGGCATTCCATTTAGGAATATCGATTTCTGACAAATTCGGGACGCATACTTCAGGCCTTGAAATTTCGACCCGGTTTTCGCTCGAATCATAGTTTACATGTGTTAGTTATCTGTGATGTATCGACATGAACATGTCTTGCTAATTCCAAAATGCAAATATTTGGCAAGTAAAAATAATTAAAATAATTACAACTTTAATTTGGCTTCAGACTTTGTATTATGTTTTTCATATCTTTCCTCGCTTTACATGTAAATCTGAAAAGGTTACCTCTAGTCATGCCAGTGATCATACCCCGGGGCTGCTTAGGGTACGAGCGAGGTGAAACATGTTGAGGTATTTTGTTGAGAATTATAAATATTGTGAAATGTCAAGTACAAGGTTTAAATACAATGGAATGATGAAAAAAAAATTGGCCGAGTCTGCTGACAGGTGCAGGTCACAAGACACACTCCGCAAATTTAAATATTAGATGATGTTATGTCTACTACAAGTTGAATGTTGTTGACAAATAAGCTTATGGACAGTGTTTTTGGTAAATTTGTTAGAAAATTGAAATTCAAATTGCCTCAAAATTGTTTTAGATCCCGAGATCCAATATGGCTGCAGGGCAGCCATTTTGTTTGCGAATTTTCCATGTCCAAAGCCATAACTCAGACATGCTTGAACAGATCTCATTCAAAGTTGGTATTAGGACATTGTTCTATGACATACATGTGCATATCCATTTTCATCGTGATACGATCCAATATGGCTGCCTGGCAGCCATTTTGTTTGTGAATTTTCCATGTCCAAAGCCATAACTCAGACATGCTTGAACAGATCACATTCAAAGTTGGTATTAGGACAGTGTTCTATGACATACATGTGCATATCCATTTTCATCGTGATATGATCCCCCATACCCGACCAATCCTTCATTGTTGTAGGCATGTTCCATGTCCAACAAGCAGACACAACATATCTAAGTCTGCTTGATTTAGGTTCACAAGTGTTGTTGCGTGATCAGAGTAGTGATAATTCCTTAAAACCCAATTATAGCGGGGACTATGTCATTCTCAATGACTTGTTTTTCTGAGATTTTGTGTAATTTTCATAACAGTAGATTTTTTTAATAAAATGGTGACTATGGTATAAAAGTACAATATTTTACCAACTTTCTGTGTAAAATGTGTTTTATAGTAAGACATCATATGAAACCACTAACCACTTTATTACATCGCTACCAAAATAAAAACTAAAAAGAACAGTGGAGCTATTCTGACCGATAGGTCGCTTGTGTACCAATCAGAAGCTGTGTACCATATACTAGTACTGTGTTTGTGTTGTATGTTCCAGGTACCATAAATTTAGTACCTCTCTATATATTAGTTTGCACCAATTAGAAATTGTGTTTTATTTTGTATTAGTTTGTACCAATTAGAAATTGTGTTTTATTTTGTATTAGTTTGTACCAATTAGAAATTGTGTTTTATTTTGTATTAGTTTGTACCAATTAGAAATTGTGTTTTATTTTGTATTATTTGTATTATTTTGTATGTTGCAGGTACCACAAAATTGGTACTCTGGTGATATTTTGTCACGACATTACAGATGTGTTCCTAGAATTTGGAAAATGGTTTGTTTATACCAAAAAACGAAACGGCAAGACATATATGCTGAATGAACATCTAAGTAACATAATGTTTGCTGGATTTACGTTGTCTTGGTAAGTATAACCATTGCCATTGATTTCCTTTCCCCCACCTAATGCAACACCCACCCCACCTCCAACCTTATGACATTACACTCCCAAATACACATACAATCTATCCCAGGTTAGATTAGCCATATTTAGTCCCCGCTGGATGAAGTCTGGGACGGGGACTTATGGATTGTGTTCTATCCGTCCGTCCGTCCGGAGCCGTTTCTTGGAGATGCCTGGACGGATTTTTTTCAGACTTGGTACAGGGACAACATATCTATTTGTTTATAATGGTGTGCATATAGACTCAGTACTCTGAGAAGGCACTAGTTGAAGACGTGTCGGATCGGAGCACGATCTCCGTGCCGTGGTAAATATGGAGGCACCTTTCATGAGGTTTAAACATTTCTGTTTTTGTTTCAGGTAGAACGTTTACCATTTGCATATTTGAATAGTATCTACGCCTCACTATGACACATTTTATATGTGAATTTTATATGCTGGCTGCAGTGGAGGGTTGGAGTTAATACAATAAGTCAACTTCCATAGCACTCTCTCGCTACCGCTGTAAGAGCTGCTAAACAAGACAATAGAGTAACATTGCTATGATTCGATAGATCGGCATTTTCCTCCTCGGACCGTAATCTTAGCTACGGAGTTTGGAATATAACCCATTTGCGTTACATTTTCATGGTCTTGTTGTGAGAGCATGGAAGTATAACGCACTTATACTTCCATGATGAGAGTCAAAATCATTCCATTGAAAGTGTCATTAAAAATAGACGTAGCATGCCATCCACAGCATACGTCCCTTTCAGACCACTGATGCTAATCTAGTTGCCTCCACAACCGGTAACCTAACTATGGCCACGAACACTCCCAATCTTGTGCAGTGGAAAATTGCAAATAATGATACTGCTTCACCTTGTCTTTGGTATGTTTTGACAGTAAATCTTGAAATTGATATGTATACGTTAGGCATTCAATTTACTGATAGTAGATAAGGCGATGTTTGTGGTGCGGAATGTGAGAACCTGGGATTGAAAGCTGGGCCTTTAAGCAACTTAAAGCTACAGTGACTGTAACTAATTCTAACACATAGTTGACTAATCACTAGGTTATCCTTTGCTGTTTGTTGATTATTTTGTTTGTTTAATGTGTTGTTTGTTTATTTGTTTGTTTACAGGGTTGTTTGTCGATTATACTGGTATCCCCTGAAAGTGCTGTATTGTACTGGTGCATTCTGTCTTAGAGAGATGCCATTTGTTACAACATTTAACATTATGTTATGGGCACTTCAACTCATCAACATCTACTGGTTCCTTGTAAGTACAACATGGCTATCTAACTAAGGGGCCGTTTTTGGCACTACTTAGCTACCTAGAATGTCTGTGTTGGTATTATTAAGTTACAGAGGAGGGGGGTCAGTAGGAGTATCACTCCTGTACCTAGGTGTCATTTGTCAACATTATACAGTTATCAAGGAAGCCCTGTCAATATCACTCAATTACCAAGGAGAGGATACTTCATGTACTATCCATGTTACTCGGCTACCTTGGGGTTCTCTCTGTTTATATTACTTGACTACCTAGGGGGTCCTATCCATTTTACTCAGCTACTTATGGACCTGATCAAGTTTATGTAGCTATCTTAGATGGGCTATATTCATGTTAACAAGCTACCTAGGGACCCTATACTTGGCTACCTAGGGACCCTATACTCTGCTACCTAGGGACCCTATACTAACCTACCAAGGGACTCTATACTTGGCTACCTAGGGACTCTATACTTGGCTACCTAGGGACTCTATACTCGGCTACCTTAGGACCCTATACTTGGCTACCTAGGGACCCTATACTAACCTACCTAGGGACTCTATACTAACCTACCTAGGGACTCTATACTTGGCTACCTAGGGACCCTATACTTGGCTACCTAGGGACCCTATACTCTGCTACCTAGGGACCCTATACTTGGCTACCTAGGGACCCTATACTTGGCTACCTAGGGACCCTATACTCTGCTACCTAGGGACCCTATACTTGGCTACCTAGGGACTCTATACTTGGCTACCTAGGGACTCTATACTCGGCTACCTTAGGACCCTATACTCGGCTACCTAGGGACCCTATACTTGGCTACCTAGGGACCCTATACTAACCTACCTAGGGACTCTATACTAACCTACCTAGGGACTCTATACTCGGCTACCTTAGGACCCTATACTTGGCTACCTAGGGACTCTATACTTGGCTACCTAGGGACCCTATACTAACCTACCTAGGGACTCTATACTTGGCTACCTAGGGACCATATACTAACCTACCTAGGGACTCTATACTTGGCTACCTAGGGACTCTATACTCGGCTACCTAGGGACCCTATACTTTGCTACCTAGGGACCCTATACTAACCTACCTAGGGACTCTATACTTGGCTACCTAGGGACCCTATACTTGGCTACCTAGGGACCCTATACTTGGCTACGTAGGGACTCTATACTTGGCTACCTAGGGACGATATACTTGGCTACCTAGGGACCCTGTACTTGGCTACCTAGGGACCCTATACTTGGCTACCTAGGGACCCTATACTAACCTACCTAGGGACTCTATACTTGGCTACCTAGGGACTCTATACTCGGCTACCTAGGGACCCTATACTTGGCTACCTAGGGACCCTATACTAACCTACCTAGGGACTCTATACTTGGCTACCTAGGGACTCTATACTTGGCTACCTAGGGACCCTATACTTGGCTACCTAGGGACCCTATACTTGGCTACCTAGGGACCCTATACTCAGCTATGTAGGGACCCTATACTCGGCTACCTAGGGACCCTATACTTGGCTACCTTGGGACCCTATACTTGGCTACCTAGGGACCCTATACTTGGCTACCTAGGGACTCTATACTCAGCTACCTAGGGACTCTATACTTGGCTACCTAGGAACTCTATACTCACCTACCTAGGGATTCTATACTTGGCTACATAGGGACCCTATACTTAGCTACCTAGGGACCCTTTACTTGGCTAGCTAGGGACCCTATACTTGGCTACCTAGGGACTCTATACTTGGCTACCTAGGGACTCTATACTCGGCTACCTTAGGACCCTATACTCGGCTACCTAGGGACCCTATACTTGGCTACCTAGGGACCCTATACTAACCTACCTAGGGACTCTATACTAACCTACCTAGGGACCCTATACTAACCTACCTAGGGACTCTATACTTGGCTACCTAGGGACCCTATACTTGGCTACCTAGGGACCCTATACTTGGCTACCTAGGGACCCTATACTAACCTACCTAGGGACTCTATACTTGGCTACCTAGGGACTCTATACTCGGCTACCTAGGGACCCTATACTTGGCTACCTAGGGACCCTATACTAACCTACCTAGGGACTCTATACTTGGCTACCTAGGGACTCTATACTCGGCTACCTAGGGACCCTATACTAACCTACCTAGGGACTCTATACTTGGCTACCTAGGGACCCTATACTTGGCTACCTAGGGACCCTATACTTGGCTACGTAGGGACTCTATACTTGGCTACCTAGGGACGATATACTTGGCTACCTAGGGACCCTGTACTTGGCTACCTAGGGACCCTATACTTGGCTACCTAGGGACCCTATACTAACCTACCTAGGGACTCTATACTTGGCTACCTAGGGACTCTATACTCGGCTACCTAGGGACCCTATACTTGGCTACCTAGGGACCCTATACTAACCTACGTAGGGACTCTATACTTGGCTACCTAGGGACTCTATACTTGGCTACCTAGGGACCCTATACTTGGCTACCTAGGGACCCTATACTTGGCTACCTAGGGACCCTATACTCAGCTATGTAGGGACCCTATACTTGGCTACCTAGGGACCCTATACTTGGCTACCTTGGGACCCTATACTTGGCTACCTAGGGACCCTATACTTTGCTACCTAGGGACTCTATACTCAGCTACCTAGGGACTCTATACTTGGCTACCTAGGAACTCTATACTCACCTACCTAGGGATTATATACTTGGCTACATAGGGACCCTATACTTAGCTACCTAGGGACCCTTTACTTGGCTAGCTAGGGACCCTATACTTGGCTACCTAGGGACTCTATACTTGGCTACCTAGGGACTCTATACTCGGCTACCTTAGGACCCTATACTCGGCTACCTAGGGACCCTATACTTGGCTACCTAGGGACCCTATACTAACCTACCTAGGGACTCTATACTAACCTACCTAGGGACCCTATACTAACCTACCTAGGGACTCTATACTTGGCTACCTAGGGACCCTATACTTGGCTACCTAGGGACCCTATACTTGGCTACCTAGGGACCCTATACTAACCTACCTAGGGACTCTATACTTGGCTACCTAGGGACTCTATACTCGGCTACCTAGGGACCCTATACTTGGCTACCTAGGGACCCTATACTAACCTACCTAGGGACTCTATACTTGGCTACCTAGGGACTCTATACTCGGCTACCTAGGGACCCTATACTAACCTACCTAGGGACTCTATACTTGGCTACCTAGGGACCCTATACTTGGCTACCTAGGGACCCTATACTTGGCTACGTAGGGACTCTATACTTGGCTACCTAGGGACGATATACTTGGCTACCTAGGGACCCTGTACTTGGCTACCTAGGGACCCTATACTTGGCTACCTAGGGACCCTATACTAACCTACCTAGGGACTCTATACTTGGCTACCTAGGGACTCTATACTCGGCTACCTAGGGACCCTATACTTGGCTACCTAGGGACCCTATACTAACCTACCTAGGGACTCTATACTTGGCTACCTAGGGACTCTATACTTGGCTACCTAGGGACCCTATACTTGGCTACCTAGGGACCCTATACTTGGCTACCTAGGGACCCTATACTCAGCTATGTAGGGACCCTATACTCGGCTACCTAGGGACCCTATACTTGGCTACCTTGGGACCCTATACTTGGCTACCTAGGGACCCTATACTTTGCTACCTAGGGACTCTATACTCAGCTACCTAGGGACTCTATACTTGGCTACCTAGGAACTCTATACTCACCTACCTAGGGATTCTATACTTGGCTACATAGGGACCCTATACTTAGCTACCTAGGGACCCTTTACTTGGCTAGCTAGGGACCCTATACTTGGCTACCTAGGGACTCTATACTTGGCTACCTAGGGACTCTATACTCGGCTACCTTAGGACCCTATACTCGGCTACCTAGGGACCCTATACTTGGCTACCTAGGGACCCTATACTAACCTACCTAGGGACTCTATACTAACCTACCTAGGGACCCTATACTAACCTACCTAGGGACTCTATACTTGGCTACCTAGGGACCCTATACTTGGCTACCTAGGGACCCTATACTTGGCTACCTAGGGACCCTATACTAACCTACCTAGGGACTCTATACTTGGCTACCTAGGGACTCTATACTCGGCTACCTAGGGACCCTATACTTGGCTACCTAGGGACCCTATACTAACCTACCTAGGGACTCTATACTTGGCTACCTAGGGACTCTATACTCGGCTACCTAGGGACCCTATACAAACCTACCTAGGGACTCTATACTTGGCTACCTAGGGACCCTATACTTGGCTACCTAGGGACCCTATACTTGGCTACGTAGGGACTCTATACTTGGCTACCTAGGGACTCTATACTTGGCTACCTAGGGACCCTATACTAACCTACCTAGGGACCCTATACTTGGCTACCTAGGGACCCTATACTAACCTACCTAGGGACTCTATACTTGGCTACCTAGGGACTCTATACTCGGCTACCTAGGGACCCTATACTTGGCTACCTAGGGACCCTATACTAACCTACCTAGGGACTTTATACTTGGCTACCTAGGGACTCTATACTTGGCTACCTAGGGCCCCTATACTTGGCTACCTAGGAACCCTATACTTGGCTACCTAGGGACCCTATACTCAGCTATGTAGGGACCCTATACTCGGCTACCTAGGGACCCTATACTTGGCTACCTTGGGACCCTATACTTGGCTACCTAGGGACCCTATACTTTGCTACCTAGGGACTCTATACTCAGCTACCTAGGGACTCTATACTTGGCTACCTAGGAACTCTATACTCACCTACCTAGGGACTCTATACTTGGCTACCTAGGGACTCTATACTCGGCTACCTAGGGACCCTATACTTGGCTACCTAGGGACCCTATACTAACCTACCTAGGGACTCTATACTTGGCTACCTAGGGACTCTATACTCGGCTACCTAGGGACCCTATACTAACCTACCTAGGGACTCTATACTTGGCTACCTAGGGACCCTATACTTGGCTACCTAGGGACCCTATACTTGGCTACGTAGGGACTCTATACTTGGCTACCTAGGGACGATATACTTGGCTACCTAGGGACCCTGTACTTGGCTACCTAGGGACCCTATACTTGGCTACCTAGGGACTCTATACTCAGCTACCTAGGGACTCTATACTTGGCTACCTAGGAACTCTATACTCACCTACCTAGGGATTCTATACTTGGCTACATAGGGACCCTATACTTAGCTACCTAGGGACCCTTTACTTGGCTAGCTAGGGACCCTATACTTGGCTACCTAGGGACTCTATACTTGGCTACCTAGGGACTCTATACTCGGCTACCTTAGGACCCTATACTCGGCTACCTAGGGACCCTATACTTGGCTACCTAGGGACCCTATACTAACCTACCTAGGGACTCTATACTAACCTACCTAGGGACCCTATACTAACCTACCTAGGGACTCTATACTTGGCTACCTAGGGACCCTATACTTGGCTACCTAGGGACCCTATACTTGGCTACCTAGGGACCCTATACTAACCTACCTAGGGACTCTATACTTGGCTACCTAGGGACTCTATACTCGGCTACCTAGGGACCCTATACTTGGCTACCTAGGGACCCTATACTAACCTACCTAGGGACTCTATACTTGGCTACCTAGGGACTCTATACTCGGCTACCTAGGGACCCTATACTAACCTACCTAGGGACTCTATACTTGGCTACCTAGGGACCCTATACTTGGCTACCTAGGGACCCTATACTTGGCTACGTAGGGACTCTATACTTGGCTACCTAGGGACGATATACTTGGCTACCTAGGGACCCTGTACTTGGCTACCTAGGGACCCTATACTTGGCTACCTAGGGACCCTATACTAACCTACCTAGGGACTCTATACTTGGCTACCTAGGGACTCTATACTCGGCTACCTAGGGACCCTATACTTGGCTACCTAGGGACCCTATACTAACCTACCTAGGGACTCTATACTTGGCTACCTAGGGACTCTATACTTGGCTACCTAGGGACCCTATACTTGGCTACCTAGGGACCCTATACTTGGCTACCTAGGGACCCTATACTCAGCTATGTAGGGACCCTATACTCGGCTACCTAGGGACCCTATACTTGGCTACCTTGGGACCCTATACTTGGCTACCTAGGGACCCTATACTTTGCTACCTAGGGACTCTATACTCAGCTACCTAGGGACTCTATACTTGGCTACCTAGGAACTCTATACTCACCTACCTAGGGATTCTATACTTGGCTACATAGGGACCCTATACTTAGCTACCTAGGGACCCTTTACTTGGCTAGCTAGGGACCCTATACTTGGCTACCTAGGGACTCAATACTTGGCTACCTAGGGACTCTATACTAGGCTACCTTAGGACCCTATACTCGGCTACCTAGGGACCCTATACTTGGCTACCTAGGGACCCTATACTAACCTACCTAGGGACTCTATACTAACCTACCTAGGGACCCTATACTAACCTACCTAGGGACTCTATACTTGGCTACCTAGGGACCCTATACTTGGCTACCTAGGGACCCTATACTTGGCTACCTAGGGACCCTATACTAACCTACCTAGGGACTCTATACTTGGCTACCTAGGGACTCTATACTCGGCTACCTAGGGACCCTATACTTGGCTACCTAGGGACCCTATACTAACCTACCTAGGGACTCTATACTTGGCTACCTAGGGACTCTATACTCGGCTACCTAGGGACCCTATACTAACCTACCTAGGGACTCTATACTTGGCTACCTAGGGACCCTATACTTGGCTACCTAGGGACCCTATACTTGGCTACGTAGGGACTCTATACTTGGCTACCTAGGGACTCTATACTTGGCTACCTAGGGACCCTATACTAACCTACCTAGGGACCCTATACTTGGCTACCTAGGGACCCTATACTAACCTACCTAGGGACTCTATACTTGGCTACCTAGGGACTCTATACTCGGCTACCTAGGGACCCTATACTTGGCTACCTAGGGACCCTATACTAACCTACCTAGGGACTTTATACTTGGCTACCTAGGGACTCTATACTTGGCTACCTAGGGCCCCTATACTTGGCTACCTAGGAACCCTATACTTGGCTACCTAGGGACCCTATACTCAGCTATGTAGGGACCCTATACTCGGCTACCTAGGGACCCTATACTTGGCTACCTTTGGACCCTATACTTGGCTACCTAGGGACCCTATACTTTGCTACCTAGGGACTCTATACTCAGCTACCTAGGGACTCTATACTTGGCTACCTAGGAACTCTATACTCACCTACCTAGGGATTCTATACTTGGCTACATAGGGACCCTATACTTAGCTACCTAGGGACCCTTTACTTGGCTAGCTAGGGACCCTATACTTGGCTAACCAAGGACCCTGTCCAAATAAAAAAAACAATATTATTTAGATACCTAGGGATCCTATCCAAGTTACTTAGCTACCTAGGGGGTCCTATCCAAGTTACTTAGCAACCTAGGGATCCTATCCAGTTTACTTAGCTACCTAGGGATCCTATCCAAGTTACTTAGCTACCTAGGGGGTCCTATCCAAGTTACTTAGCTACCTAGGGATCCTATCCAAGTTACTTAGCAACCTAGGTATCCTATCCAAGTTACTTCGTTACCTAGAGATCCTATCCAAGTTACTTAGCAACCTAGAGATCCAATCCAAGTTACTTAGCAACCTAGGTATCCAATCCAAGTTACTTCGTTACCTAGGTATCCTATCCAAGTTACTTAGCTACCTAGGTATCCAATCCAAGTTACTTCGTTACCTAGAGATCCTATCCAAGTTACTTAGCAACCTAGGTATCCAATCCAAGTTACTTCGTTACCTAGGTATCCTATCCAAGTTACTTAGCTACCTAGGTATCCTATCCAAGTTACTTAGCTACCTAGAGATCCAATCCAAGTTACTTAGCAACCTAGGGATCCTATCCAAGTTACTTAGCTACCTAGGTATCCTATCCAAGTTACTTCGTTACCTAGGTATCCTATCCAAGTTACTTCGTTACCTAGGGATCCTATCCAAGTTACTTAGCTACCTAGGGATCCTATCCAAGTTACTTAGCTACCTAGGGATCCTATCCAAGTTACTTAGCAACCTAGGTATCCTATCCAAGTTACTTCGTTACCTAGAGATCCTATCCAAGTTACTTAGCTACCTAGAGATCCTATCCAAGTTACTTAGCAACCTAGGTATCCTATCCAAGTTACTTCGTTACCTAGAGATCCTATCCAAGTTACTTAGCTACCTAGAGATCCTATCCAAGTTACTTAGCTACCTAGGGATCCTATTAAAGTTACTTAGCAACCTAGAGATCGTATCCAAGTTACTTAGCTACCTAGGGATCCTATCCAAGTTACTTAGCTACCTAGAGATCCTATCCAAGTTACTTAGCTACCTAGGGATCCTATCCAAGTTACTTAGCTACCTAGGTATCCTATCCAAGTTACTTAGCTACCTAGAGATTGTATCCAAGTTACTTAGCTACCTAGGGATCCTATCCAAGTTACTTCGTTACCTAGGTATCCTATCCAAGTTACTTAGCAACCTAGGTATCCTATCCAAGTTACTTAGCTACCTAGGGGTCCTATCCAAGTTACTTAGCTACCTAGAGATCGTATCCAAGTTACTTAGCTACCTAGAGATCCTATCCAAGTTACTTAGCTACCTAGGTATCCTATCCAAGTTACTTAGCAACCTAGGGATCCTATCCAAGTTACTTAGCTACCTAGAGATCGTATCCAAGTTACTTAGCTACCTAGAGATCCTATCCAAGTTACTTAGCAACCTAGGTATCCTATCCAAGTTACTTAGCTACCTAGAGATCCTATCCAAGTTACTTAGCTACCTAGGGATCCTATCCAAGTTACTTCGTTACCTAGGTATCCTATCCAAGTTACTTAGCTACCTAGGTATCCTATCCAAGTTACTTAGCAACCTAGGTATCCTATCCAAGTTACTTCGTTACCTAGGTATCCTATCCAAGTTACTTCGTTACCTAGATATCCAATCCAAGTTACTTAGCTACCTAGAGATCCTATCCAAGTTACTTAGCAACCTAGGTATCCTATCCAAGTTACTTAGCAACCTAGAGATCCTATCCAAGTTACTTAGCTACCTAGAGATCCTATCCAAGTTACTTAGCAACCTAGGGATCCTATCCAAGTTACTTCGTTACCTAGGTATCCTATCCAAGTTACTTCGTTACCTAGGTATCCTATCCAAGTTACTTAGCTACCTAGAGATCCTATCCAAGTTACTTAGCTACCTAGAGATCCTATCCAAGTTACTTAGCAACCTAGGGATCCTATCCAAGTTACTTAGCTACCTAGAGATCGTATCCAAGTTACTTAGCTACCTAGAGATCCTATCCAAGTTACTTAGCAACCTAGGTATCCTATCCAAGTTACTTAGCTACCTAGAGATCCTATCCAAGTTACTTAGTTACCTAGGTATCCTATCCAAGTTACTTAGCTACCTAGGTATCCTATCCAAGTTACTTAGCTACCTAGGTATCCTATCCAAGTTACTTAGCAACCTAGGTATCCTATCCAAGTTACTTCGTTACCTAGGTATCCTATCCAAGTTACTTCGTTACCTAGAGATCCTATCCAAGTTACTTAGCTACCTAGAGATCCTATCCAAGTTACTTAGCTACCTAGAGATCCTATCCAAGTTACTTAGCTACCTAGGTATCCTATCCAAGTTACTTAGCAACCTAGGTATCCTATCCAAGTTACTTAGCTACCTAGGGGTCCTATCCAAGTTACTTAGCTACCTAGGTATCCTATCCAAGTTACTTCGTTACCTAGGTATCCTATCCAAGTTACTTCGTTACCTAGAGATCCTATCCAAGTTACTTAGCTACCTAGAGATCCTATCCAAGTTACTTAGCTACCTAGGGATCCTATTAAAGTTACTTAGCAACCTAGAGATCGTATCCAAGTTACTTAGCTACCTAGGGATCCTATCCAAGTTACTTAGCTACCTAGAGATCCTATCCAAGTTACTTAGCTACCTAGGGATCCTATCCAAGTTACTTAGCTACCTAGGTATCCTATCCAAGTTACTTAGCTACCTAGAGATTGTATCCAAGTTACTTAGCTACCTAGGGATCCTATCCAAGTTACTTCGTTACCTAGGTATCCTATCCAAGTTACTTAGCAACCTAGGTATCCTATCCAAGTTACTTAGCTACCTAGGGGTCCTATCCAAGTTACTTAGCTACCTAGAGATCGTATCCAAGTTACTTAGCTACCTAGAGATCCTATCCAAGTTACTTAGCTACCTAGGTATCCTATCCAAGTTACTTAGCAACCTAGGGATCCTATCCAAGTTACTTAGCTACCTAGAGATCGTATCCAAGTTACTTAGCTACCTAGAGATCCTATCCAAGTTACTTAGCAACCTAGGTATCCTATCCAAGTTACTTAGCTACCTAGAGATCCTATCCAAGTTACTTAGCTACCTAGGGATCCTATCCAAGTTACTTCGTTACCTAGGTATCCTATCCAAGTTACTTAGCTACCTAGGTATCCTATCCAAGTTACTTAGCTACCTAGAGATCCTATCCAAGTTACTTAGCTACCTAGGGATCCTATCCAAGTTACTTAGCTACCTAGGGATCCTATCCAAGTTACTTCGTTACCTAGGGATCCTATCCAAGTTACTTCATTACCTAGGTATCCTATCCAAGTTACTTAGCTACCTAGAGATCCTATCCAAGTTACTTGGCTACCTAGAGATCCTATCCAAGTTACTTAGCTACCTAGGGATCCTATCCAAGTTACTTAGCTACCTAGGGATCCTATCCAAGTTACTTCACTACCTAGGTATCCTATCCAAGTTACTTAGCTACCTAGGTATCCTATCCAAGTTACTTAGCTACCTAGGTATCCTATCCAAGTTACTTAGCTACCTAGGGATCCTATCCAAGTTACTTAGCTACCTAGGGATCCTATCCAAGCTACTTAGCTACCTTGGTATCCTATCCAAGTTACTTAGCTACCTAGGTATCCTATCCAAGTTACTTAGCTACCTAGAGATCCAATCCAAGTTACTTAGTTACCTAGGTATCCTATCCAAGTTACTTAGCTACCTAGGTATCCTATCCAAGTTACTTAGCTACCTAGGTATCCTATCCAAGTTACTTAGCTACCTAGGGATCCTATCCAAGTTACTTAGCTACCTAGGGATCCTATCCAAGCTACTTAGCTACCTTGGTATCCTATCCAAGTTACTTAGCTACCTAGGTATCCTATCCAAGTTACTTAGCTACCTAGAGATCCAATCCAAGTTACTTAGTTACCTAGGGATCCTATCCAAGTTACTTAGTTACCTAGGGATCCTATCCAAGTTACTTAGCTACCTAGGGATCCTATCCAAGTTACTTAGCTACCTAGAGATCCAATCCAAGTCACTTCGTTACCTAGAGATCCTATCCAAGTTACTTCATTACCTAGGTATCCTATCCAAGTTACTTAGCTACCTAGAGATCCTATCCAAGTTACTTAGCTACCTAGGTATCCTATCCAAGTTACTTAGCTACCTAGGTATCCTATCCAAGTTACTTAGCTACCTAGGGATCCTATCCAAGTTACTTAGCAACCTAGGTGGTCCTATCCAAGTTACTTAGCTACCTAGAGATCCTATCCAAGTTACTTAGCTACCTAGGGATGCTATCCAAGTTACTTAGCTACCTAGGGATCCTATCCAAGTTACTTAGCTACCTAGAGATCCTATCCAAGTTACTTAGCTACCTAGGGATCCTATCCAAGTTACTTAGCTACCTAGGTATCCTATTCAAGTTACTTAGCTACCAAGGTATCCTATCCAAGTTACTTAGCTACTTAGGGATCCTATCCAAGTTACTTAGCTACCTAGGGATCCTATCCAAGTTACTTAGCTACCTAGGGATCCTATCCAAGTTACTTAGCTACCTAGAGATCCTATCCAAGTTACTTAGCTACCTAGGGATCCTATCCAAGTTACTTAGCTACCTAGGTATCCTATCCAAGTTACTTAGCTACCTAGGGATCCTATCCAAGTTACTTCGTTACCTAGGGATCCTATCCAAGTTACTTCATTACCTAGGTATCCTATCCAAGTTACTTAGCAACCTAGGTATCCTATCCAAGTTACTTAGCTACCTAGAGATCCTATCCAAGTTACTTAGCAACCTAGGTATCCTATCCAAGTTACTTAGCTACCTAGAGATCCTATCCAAGTTACTTAGCTACCTAGGGATCCTATCCAAGTTACTTAGCTACCTAGGGATCCTATCCAAGTTACTTAGCTACCTAGAGATCCTATCCAAGTTACTTCATTACCTAGGTATCCTATCCAAGTTACTTAGCTACCTAGGGATCCTATCCAAGTTACTTAGCTACCTAGAGATCCTATCCAAGTTACTTAGCTACCGAGGTGGTCCTATCCAAGTTTTTAGCTACCTAGGTATCCTATCCAAGTTACTTAGCTACCTAGGGATCCTATCCAAGTTACTTAGCTATCTAGAGATCCTATCCAAGTTACTTAGCTACCTAGGGATCATATCCAAGTTACTTAGCTACCTAGGGATCATATCCAAGTTACTTAGCTACCTAGAGATCCTATCCAAGTTACTTAGCTACCTAGGTATCCTATCCAAGTTACTTAGCTACCTAGGGATCCTATCCAAGTTACTTAGCTACCTAGGTATCCTATTCAAGTTACTTAGCTACCAAGGTATCCTATCCAAGTTACTTAGCTACTTAGGGATCCTATCCAAGTTACTTAGCTACCTAGGGGGTCCTATCCAAGTTACTTAGCTACCTAGGTATCCTATTCAAGTTACTTCGTTACCTAGGGATCCTATCCAAGTTACTTAGCTACCTAGGGGGTCCTATCCAAGTTACTTAGCTACCTAGGTATCCTATTCAAGTTACTTCTTTACCTAGGGATCCTATCCAAGTTACTTAGCAACCTAGGTATCCTATCCAAGTTACTTCGTTACCTAGGTATCCTATCCAAGTTACTTAGCTACCTAGGGGGTCCTATCCAAGTTACTTAGCTACCTAGGGATCCTATCCAAGTTACTTCGTTACCTAGGTATCCTATCCAAGTTATTTAGCAACCTAGGGATCCTATCCAAGTTACTTAGCTACCTAGGTATCCTATCCAAGTTACTTAGCAACCTAGGTATCCTATCCAAATTACTTAGCTACCTAGGGATCCTATCCAAGTTACTTAGCTACCTAGAGATCCTATCCAAGTTACTTAGCAACCTAGGTATCCTATCCAAGTTACTTAGCTACCTAGAGATCCTATCAAAGTTACTTCGTTACCTAGGTATCCTATCCAAGTTACTTAGCAACCTAGGTATCCTATCCAAGTTACTTAGCAACCTAGGTATCCTATCCAAGTTACTTAGCTACCTAGATATCCAATCCAAGTTACTTCGTTACCTTGAGATCCTATCCAAGTTACTTAGCTACCTAGGGATCCTATCCAAGTTACTTAGCTACCTAGGTATCCTATCCAAGTTACTTAGCTACCTAGGGATCCTATCCAAGTTACTTAGCTACCTAGAGATCCTATCCAAGTTACTTCATTACCTAGGTATCCAATCCAAGTTACTTAGCTACCTAGGTATCCTATCCAAGTTACTTAGCTACCTAGGGATCCTATCCAAGTTACTTAGCAACCTAGAGATCCTATCCAAGTTACTTAGCTACCTAGAGATCCAATCCAAGTTACTTAGCTACCTAGGGATCCTATCCAAGTTACTTGGCTACCTAGGTATCCTATCCAAGTTACTTAGCTACCTAGGTATCCTATCCAAGTTACTTAGCTACCTAGAGATCCTATCCAAGTTACTTAGCTACCTAGGGATCCTATCCAAGTTACTTCGTTACCTAGAGATCCTATCCAAGTTACTTAGCTACCTAGGGATCCTATCCAAGTTACTTAGCTACCTAGGGATCCTATCCAAGTTACTTGGCTACCTAGGTATCCTATCCAAGTTACTTAGCTACCTAGAGATCCTATCCAAGTTACTTAGCTACCTAGGGATCCTATCCAAGTTACTTAGCTACCTAGGGATCCTATCCAAGTTACTTAGCTACCTAGGTATCCTATCCAAGTTACTTCGTTACCTAGGGATCCTATCCAAGTTACTTAGCTACCTAGGTATCCTATCCAAGTTACTTAGCTACCTAGAGATCCTATCCAAGTTACTTAGCTACCTAGAGATCCTATCCAAGTTACTTAGCTACCTAGGTATCCTATCCAAGTTACTTCGTTACCTAGGGATCCTATCCAAGTTACTTAGCTACCTAGGTATCCTATCCAAGTTACTTAGCTACCTAGAGATCCTATCCAAGTTACTTAGCTACCTAGAGATCCTATCCAAGTTACTTCGTTACCTAGGTATCCTATCCAAGTTACTTCGTTACCTAGGTATCCTATCCAAGTTACTTCGTTACCTAGGGATCCTATCCAAGTTACTTAGCTACCTAGGTATCCTATCCAAGTTACTTCATTACCTAGGTATCCTATCCAAATTACTTAGCTACCTAGAGATCCTATCCAAGTTACTTAGCTACCTAGGTATCCAATCCAAGTTACTTAGCTACCTAGGTATCCAATCCAAGTTACTTAGCTACCTAGGTATCCTATCCAAGTTACTTCATTACCTAGGTATCCTATCCAAATTACTTAGCTACCTAGAGATCCTATCCAAGTTACTTAGCTACCTAGGTATCCAATCCAAGTTACTTAGCTACCTAGGTATCCTATCCAAGTTACTTAGCTACCTAGGTATCCAATCCAAGTTACTTAGCTACCTAGGTATCCTATCCAAGTTACTTAGCTACCTAGGTATCCTATCCAAGTTACTTAGCAACCTAGGTATCCTATCCAAGTTACTTAGCAACCTAGGTATCCTATCCAAGTTACTTAGCTACCTAGAGATCCTATCCAAGTTACTTAGCTACCTAGAGATCCTATCCAAGTTACTTAGCAACCTAGGTATCCTATCCAAGTTACTTCGTTACCTAGGTATCCTATCCAAGTTACTTCGTTACCTAGGGATCCTATCCAAGTTACTTAGCTACCTAGGGGATCCTATCCAAGTTACTTCGTTACCTAGGTATCCTATCCAAGTTACTTAGCTACCTAGGTATCCTATCCAAGTTACTTAGCTACCTAGGGATCCAATCCAAGTTACTTAGCTACCTAGAGATCCTATCCAAGTTACTTAGTTACCTAGGTATCCTATCCAAGTTACTTAGCTACCTAGAGATCCTATCCAAGTTACTTAGCTACCTAGGTATCCTATCCAAGTTACTTAGCAACCTAGGTATCCTATCCAAGTTACTTAGCTACCTAGAGATCCTATCCAAGTTACTTAGCTACCTAGAGATCCTATCAAAGTTACTTAGCTACCTAGAGATCCTATCCAAGTTACTTAGCTACCTAGGTATCCTATCCAAGTTACTTACCTACCTAGAGATCCTATCAAAGTTACTTAGCTACCTAGAGATCCTATCCAAGTTACTTAGCTACCTAGGTATCCTATCCAAGTTACTTAGCTACCTAGAGATCCTATCAAAGTTACTTAGCTACCTAGGGATCCTATCCAAGTTACTTAGCTACCTAGAGATCCTATCCAAGTTACTTAGCTACCTAGAGATCCAATCCAAGTTACTTCGTTACCTAGGTATCCTATCCAAGTTACTTCGTTACCTAGGTATCCTATCCAAGTTACTTCGTTACCTAGATATCCTATCCAAGTTACTTAGCTACCTAGGTATCCTATCCAAGTTACTTCGTTACCTAGGTATCCTATCCAAGTTACTTAGCTACCTAGAGATCCTATCCAAGTTACTTAGCTACCTAGGGATCCTATCCAAGTTACTTAGCTACCTAGGTATCCTATCCAAGTTACTTAGCTACCTAGGTATCCTATCCAAGTTACTTAGCTATCTAGAGATCCTATCCAAGTTACTTAGTTACCTAGGGATCCTATCCAAGTTACTTAGCTACCTAGAGATCCAATCCAAGTTACTTAGTTACCTAGGTATCCTATCCAAGTTACTTAGCAACCTAGGTATCCTATCCAAGTTACTTAGCTACCTAGAGATCCAATCCAAGTTACTTCGTTACCTAGATATCCTATCCAAGTTACTTAGCTACCTAGGGATCCTATCCAAGTTACTTAGCTACCTAGGTATCCTATCCAAGTTACTTAGCTACCTAGGGATCCTATCCAAGTTACTTAGCTACCTAGAGATCCTATCCAAGTTACTTCATTACCTAGGTATCCAATCCAAGTTACTTAGCTACCTAGGTATCCTATCCAAGTTACTTAGCTACCTAGGGATCCTATCCAAGTTACTTAGCAACCTAGAGATCCTATCCAAGTTACTTAGCTACCTAGAGATCCAATCCAAGTTACTTAGCTACCTAGGGATCCTATCCAAGTTACTTGGCTACCTAGGTATCCTATCCAAGTTACTTAGCTACCTAGGTATCCTATCCAAGTTACTTAGCTACCTAGAGATCCTATCCAAGTTACTTAGCTACCTAGGGATCCTATCCAAGTTACTTAGCTACCTAGGGATCCTATCCAAGTTACTTCGTTACCTAGAGATCCTATCCAAGTTACTTAGCTACCTAGGGATCCTATCCAAGTTACTTGGCTACCTAGGTATCCTATCCAAGTTACTTAGCGACCTAGGTATCCTATCCAAGTTACTTAGCTACCTAGAGATCCTATCCAAGTTACTTAGCTACCTAGGGATCCTATCCAAGTTACTTAGCGACCTAGGTATCCTATCCAAGTTACTTCGTTACCTAGAGATCCTATCCAAGTTACTTAGCTACCTAGGGATCCTATCCAAGTTACTTGGCTACCTAGGTATCCTATCCAAGTTACTTAGCTACCTAGGTATCCTATCCAAGTTACTTAGCTACCTAGAGATCCTATCCAAGTTACTTAGCTACCTAGGGATCCTATCCAAGTTACTTAGCGACCTAGGTATCCTATCCAAGTTACTTCGTTACCTAGAGATCCTATCCAAGTTACTTAGCTACCTAGGGATCATATCCAAGTTACTTCATTACCTAGGTATCCTATCCAAATTACTTAGTTACCTAGGTATCCTATCCAAGTTACTTCATTACCTAGGTATCCTATCCAAGTGACTTAGCTACCTAGAGATCCTATCAAAGTTACTTAGCTACCTAGGGATCCTATCCAAGTTACTTAGCTACCTAGAGATCCAATCCAAGTTACTTCATTACCTTGAGATCCTATCCAAGTTACTTAGCTACCTAGGTATCCTATCCAAGTTACTTAGCTACCTAGGTATCCTATCCAAGTTACTTAGCTACCTAGGTATCCTATCCAAGTTACTTCATTACCTAGAGATCCTATCCAAGTTACTTAGCTACCTAGGGATCCTATCCAAGTTACTTAGCTACCTAGAGATCCTATCAAAGTTACTTAGCTACCTAGAGATCCTATCCAAGTTACTTAGCTACCTAGGTATCCTATCCAAGTTACTTAGCTACCTAGAGATCCTATCAAAGTTACTTAGCTACCTAGGGATCCTATCCAAGTTACTTAGCTACCTAGGGGATCCTGTCAATATGAAATAAAATAAGTCAATTATTAGGATGGAGTGAGGTGCAGGGCATCATATTCTCACTATAGTCAAGTAGTGATTGTTGTCCTAACAATGTGTCTAAAGCTACTTAACATCACTCCAAGTGGCCATGGTAGAAAACTTTCTGTCTCTCTAATGACTGGAATGCTGATATAGAATAATGAATTTATTGTTTTGTTTATTTCCAGTTTATTGTTCAGTTATTGATAAAACTTGCATTAGGCCAAGCATCGGAAGTAACTGACACCCGGGAAATTGAAGAGGATGAAATGCAGCGGCAGTTAAACAAAAGGTAAAGTTTAAGACTGATTGGTCAATATTTGAGTAACTGGTTGATTGACACCTAATGCTTGCTTCTGATTAGTCAGTATGTGAGTACAGAACACAGTAGTGGGTTTGACTATAATAGCCACAGGGAGATACAGGACACAGTAGTGGGTTAGACTAAAATAGCCACAGAGAGATACAGAACACAGTAGTGGGTTAGACTAAAATAGCCACAGAGAGATACAGAACACAGTAGTGGGTTAGACTAAAATAGCCACAGGGAGGTACAGGACACAGTAGTGGGTTAGACTATAATAGCCACAGGGAGATACAGGACACAGTAGTGGGTTAGACTAAAATAGCCACAGGGAGGTACATGACACAGTAGTGGGTTTGACTATAATAGCCACAGGGAGATACAGGACACAGTAGTGGGTTAGACTAAAATAGCCACAGGGAGATACAGGACACAGTAGTGGGTTTGACTATAATAGCCACAGGGAGATACATGACACAGTAGTGGGTTAGACTAAAATAGCCACAGAGAGATACAGAACACAGTAGTGGGTTAGACTAAAATAGCCACAGAGAGATACAGGACACAGTAGTGGGTTAGACTAAAATAGCCACAGAGAGATACAGAACACAGTAGTGGGTTAGACTAAAATAGCCACAGAGAGATACAGAACACAGTAGTGGGTTAGACTAAAATAGCCACAGAGAGATACAGGACACAGTAGTGGGTTAGACTAAAATAGCCACAGAGAGATACAGAACACAGTAGTGGGTTAGACTAAAATAGCCACAGAGAGATACAGGACACAGTAGTGGGTTAGACTAAAATAGCCACAGAGAGATACAGAACACAGTAGTGGGTTAGACTAAAATAGCCACAGAGAGATACAGGACACAGTAGTGGGTTAGACTAAAATAGCCACAGGGAGGTACAGAACACAGTAGTGGGTTAGACTAAAATAGCCACAGAGAGATACATGACACAGTAGTGGGTTAGACTAAAATAGCCACAGGGAGGTACAGGACACAGTAGTGGGTTAGACTAAAATAGCCACAGGGAGGTACAGGACACAGTAGTGGGTTAGACTAAAATAGCCACAGGGAGATACAGGACACAGTAGTGGGTTAGACTAAAATAGCCACAGGGAGGTACAGGACACAGTAGTGTGTTAGACTAAAATAGCCACAGGGAGGTACTGGACACAGTAGTGGGTTAGACTAAAATAGCCACAGGGAGGTACAGGACACAGTAGTGGGTTAGACTAAAATAGCCACAGGGAGGTACAGGACACAGAAGTGGGTTAGACTAAAATAGCCACAGGGAGGTACATGACACAGTAGTGGGTTAGACTAAAATAGCCACAGGGAGGTACAGGACACAGTAGTGGGTTAGACTAAAATAGCCACCGGGAGGTACAGGACACAGAAGTGGGTTAGACTAAAATAGCCACAGGGAGGTACATGACACAGTAGTGGGTTAGACTAAAATAGCCACAGGGAGGTACATGACACAGAAGTGGGTTAGACTAAAATAGCCACAGGGAGGTACATGACACAGTAGTGGGTTAGACTAAAATAGCCACAGGGAGGTACATGACACAGTAGTGGGTTAGACTAAAATAGCCACAGGGAGGTACATGACACAGTAGTGGGTTAGACTAAAATAGCCACTGGGAGGTACATGACACAGTAGTGGGTTAGACTAAAATAGCCACAGGGAGGTACATGACACAGTAGTGGGTTAGACTAAAATAGCTACTGGGAGGTACATGACACAGTAGTGGGTTAGACTAAAATAGCCACAGGGAGGTACAGGACACAGTAGTGTGTTAGACTAAAATAGCCACAGGGAGGTACTGGACACAGTAGTGGGTTAGACTAAAATAGCCACAGGGAGGTACAGGACACAGTAGTGGGTTAGACTAAAATAGCCACAGGGAGGTACAGGACACAGAAGTGGGTTAGACTAAAATAGCCACAGGGAGGTACATGACACAGTAGTGGGTTAGACTAAAATAGCCACAGGGAGGTACAGGACACAGTAGTGGGTTAGACTAAAATAGCCACCGGGAGGTACAGGACACAGAAGTGGGTTAGACTAAAATAGCCACAGGGAGGTACATGACACAGTAGTGGGTTAGACTAAAATAGCCACAGGGAGGTACATGACACAGAAGTGGGTTAGACTAAAATAGCCACAGGGAGGTACATGACACAGTAGTGGGTTAGACTAAAATAGCCACAGGGAGGTACATGACACAGTAGTGGGTTAGACTAAAATAGCCACAGGGAGGTACATGACACAGTAGTGGGTTAGACTAAAATAGCCACTGGGAGGTACATGACACAGTAGTGGGTTAGACTAAAATAGCCACAGGGAGGTACATGACACAGTAGTGGGTTAGACTAAAATAGCTACTGGGAGGTACATGACACAGTAGTGGGTTAGACTAAAATAGCCACAGGGAGGTACATGACACAGTAGCGGGTTAGACTAAAATAGCCACAGGGAGGTACATGACACAGTAGTGTGGGTTAGACTAAAATAGCCACAGGGAGGTACATGACACAGTAGTGGGTTAGACTAAAATAGCCACAGGGAGGTACAGGACACAGTAGTGGGTTAGACTAAAATAGCCACAGAGAGATACAGAACACAGTAGTGGGTTAGACTAAAATAGCCACAGGGAGGTACAGGACACAGTAGTGGGTTAGACTAAAATAGCCACAGGGAGGTACATGACACAGTAGTGCCTCAGTCAACCCAGCTGTATAACTGGGGACCTGGTAGGATGTAGGTTGCAATGTGAAGGCTTTAATCCTATGCGCTTAAATGGCTGCAATGGATTGTATGCTCCCCGGGGAGTTGAGGAAGACTAAAGGGCCGTTGTGCTGTTCTGATCCGAGCCAGGGGTAATAATTGTAAAGTGCTTTGAGCACGGTGTGGGAAAGCGCTATATAAGAACCCAACATTATTATTATTAAGTGAATGTTTTAATAGTGTACATGAAGTGAATGTTTTAATAGTGTACATGAAGTGAATGTTTTAATAGTATACATGAAGTGAATGTTTTAATAGTATACATGAAGTGAATGTTTTAATAGTATACATGAAGTGAATGTTTTAATAGTTTACATGAAGTGAATGTTTTAATAGTATACATGAAGTGAATGTTTTAATAGTATACATGAAGTGAATGTTTTAATAGTATACATGAAGTGAATGTTTTAATAGTATACATGAAGTGAATGTTTTAATAGTATACATGTTTTCTGTCAATTTTCACACAGTGGTATGAAGGCTGATGGCGTATCAAATGGAGTGGAGAACAATGCAAACCAAGTTTCTAATAAGAAAGAAGACTAGACAGCTTTCAAGAAAGTTACTGTAACAGAGACACAAATAAAGTGCTGGTTGTTTTATTTTTATATAATTTAACTTTGTGATGCAGACCAAATCAATTCTCACCAGAAACTAGGAATAAATTGTGTCTACACAATATGATGATGTCATTGCATTATGACTACACAATATGATGATGTCATTGCATTATGACTACACAATATGATGATGTCATTGCATTATGACTACACAATATGATGATGTCATTGCATTATGGCTACACAATATGATGATGTCATTGCATTATGACTACACAATATGATGATGTCATTGCATTATGACTACACAATATGATGATGTCATTGCATTATGACTACACAATATGATGATGTCATTGCATTATGACTACACAATATGATGATGTCATTGCATTATGACTACACAATATGATGATGTCATTGCATTATGACTACACAATATGATGATGTCATTGCATTATTACTACACAATATGATGATGTCATTGCATTATTACTACACAATATGATGATGTCATTGCATTATTACTACACAATATGATGATGTCATTGCATTATGGCTACACAATATGATGATGTCATTGCATTATGGCTACACAATATGATGATGTCATTGCATTATTACTACACAATATGATGATGTCATTGCATTATGGCTACACAATATGATGATGTCATTGCATTATGGCTACACAATATGATGATGTCATTGCATTATGACTACACAATATGAAGATGTCATTGCATTATGGCTACACAATATGATGATGTCATTGCATTATGTTAGCAAGGGAATATTACTTTACAATGTAGATATCTCTATTACTAAGCTGGGTATTTATTGCAAGTTAGCAATGAAATAATACATAATGATACCCCCATGAGATATTTTCTGTATTGACCATCCTGTCTAGATGTTGATAAACTAAAAATAAATTACTAGTTATTACAAATCCTTTATACAAATTCTTTATAACCCATCATGTCTGATAAATTACAATTATTCACCCTTGTATGTCATTCAATATAACCCTGGCATGGGACAACATGTTGCATATTTTACTGAGTATCTACCTTTTGCTGTTCTAAATTACCCATCATGCCTTGGTATTGATAATATCTACATGTAGGATAAACCAGGGTGTTATACTCTGTATACCCCTTTAACTTGGGTCCTCATAACTATGTGTGGGTCATAATGCAGATATACCCCTGCTTCCACATTCACTATATTCTTGTTGTATACCCCTGTTTACCAAGGTAATTATACGCGATATACCCCGGGGCCTGTTATGTACCCATTTACAAGATATGTCCTCTGCAACCCAATAGAATTGTTTGATTGTCAGTATAAAACTTTACCCAGAATACCTAGTAGTTGACTACCCAGAATACCCAGTAGTTGACTACCCAGAATACCCAGTAGTTGACTACCCAGAATACCCAGTAGTTGACTACCCAGAATACCCAGTAGTTGACTACCCAGAATACCTAGTAGTTGACTACCCAGAATACCTAGTAGTTGACTACCCAGAATACCCAGTAGTTGACTACCCAGAATACCCAGTAGTTGACTACCCAGAATACCTAGTAGTTGACTAGCCAGAATACCTAGTAGTTGACTAGCCAGAATACCTAGTAGTTGACTACCCAGAATACCTAGTAGTTGACTACCCAGAATACCCAGTAGTTGACTACCCAGAATACCTAGTAGTTGACTACCCAGAATACCTAGTAGTTGACTACCCAGAATACCTAGTAGTTGACTACCCAGAATACCTAGTAGTTGACTACCCAGAATACCCAGTAGTTGACTACCCAGAATACCTAGTAGTTGACTACCCAGAATACCTAGTAGTTGACTACCCAGAATACCTAGTAGTTGACTACCCAGAATACCTAGTAGTTGACTACCCAGAATACCCAGTAGTTGACTACCCAGAATACCTAGTAGTTGACTACCCAGAATACCTAGTAGTTGACTACCCAGAATACCTAGTAGTTGACTACCCAGAATACCTAGTAGTTGACTACCCAGAATACCCAGTAGTTGACTACCCAGAATACCTAGTAGTTGACTACCCAGAATACCCAGTAGTTGACTACCCAGAATACCCAGTAGTTGACTACCCAGAATACCTAGTAGTTGACTAGCCAGAATACCCAGTAGTTGACTACCCAGAATACCCAGTAGTTGACTACCCAGAATACCCAGTAGTTGACTACCCAGAATACCTAGTAGTTGACTACCCAGAATACCCAGTAGTTGACTAGCCAGAATACCCAGTAGTTGACTACCCAGAATACCCAGTAGTTGACTACCCAGAATACCTAGTAGTTGACTACCCAGAATACCCAGTAGTTGACTACCCAGAATACCCAGTAGTTGACTACCCAGAATACCTAGTAGTTGACTAGCCAGAATACCCAGTAGTTGACTACCCAGAATACCCAGTAGTTGACTACCCAGAATACCTAGTAGTTGACTACCCAGAATACCCAGTAGTTGACTACCCAGAATACCCAGTAGTTGACTACCCAGAATACCTAGTAGTTGACTACCCAGAATACCCAGTAGTTGACTACCCAGAATACCCAGTAGTTGACTACCCAGAATACCTAGTAGTTGACTAGCCAGAATACCCAGTAGTTGACTACCCAGAATACCCAGTAGTTGACTACCCAGAATACCTAGTAGTTGACTACCCAGAATACCCAGTAGTTGACTACCCAGAATACCCAGTAGTTGACTACCCAGAATACCCAGTAGTTGACTACCCAGAATACCCAGTAGTTGACTACCCAGAATACCCAGTAGTTGACTAGCCATTATATGTTGAAATAAATTGATTTGCTATGCAATGAATTTTTTTTTCCAAATTTCAAATCAGAAAAAAAGAAACGTAGTGATTTGTTAGCTGAAGGGATTTCCTGTTATTTTGTTACCTTTGAACTTTGAACTTTGAACCCGCTATCATATACTTATAGTTGTACCTGTGATTGTGAACAATGAATTGAAGGCAGATGCAACTAGAATGCACTTATCAACCCTCATCCCCTCACCCTCCCCTCAACCCCTCATTCTCATTGTTCACCACATATGTTAAATTTCAATTTTGATGGTGATGTGAACAGACTTGACTTTTCAGACAAAACTGTAGTTTGGATTTTAGAAAAATACACATTTATGTTGAGCTAGGGAGTTAGGATTGGACCTCCTATCACAATAAAGATTTGCTTTACAGACCTGTGTGTAGACTATAAATCACAGATATTGTTGCATCAAATATTCATAAGTTGAGATTAGAATCTGATTAAGAATAAGTTTTTATCCAATACTTGTTATCATTGGAATCAGTCAGAATCAGATTTGTTTAATTATGTGATACGCGAATCAGAAAGACGTTCAATTCAATATCCAATACTATATTAGACTTTTGATTGGAATCAGAATCTCTTTATTCATTGGATAACTTTATGACCTAAATCAGAATCCATCCCATTTGGTGTGCATGTTGTCTTCAATACTGACATCAATTTTAAAATAGCTAGCAACCATTTGAAAACAGATAATATAGAAATGAAATCCAGAAATGAAATTAATATATAGAATATTATATGTAATCATAAATAAGATTCCTCCAATGAGTACCTCATATATCATATATGCAAAGTGCATTATGCAGATTTTTTAATGAGGGTATCTGATTGGCTGTTGATGCAGACGTGGTTATGAATTAAAGCCAATCATCAGTCAATTTATCAAAAGTAACCATGAGTAAAGTTGATGAAGAACTTTCTGTCTGGAAGGATTGTCTCAGACTTTATTTGCATGAAATCTGAAAGTGATGTATTGTTGAATTTATCATTTTCATCTAGAACACAATATGAGGCTAATTAGTAGTCATCTATTTCAATGTCATTCATGGATTTTGAACATTAATGACGTTAGGATTTATGTTATTTCTTGGCCTTGCATTGTGCATTGTACCATTGTCAGGCCTTGCATTGTGCATTGCACCATTGCCAGGCCTTTGCACTGTGCATTGTACCATTGTGAGGCCTTGCATTGTGCATTGTACCATTGCCAGGCCTTGCATTGTGTATTGTATCAATGTCAGGCCTTGCATTGTGTATTGTACCAACCATTGCCAGGCCTTGTATTGTGCATTGTATCAATGTCAGGCCATCCATTGTACTAACCATTGTCAGGCCTTGTATTGTGCATTGTATCAATGTCAGGCCTTGCATTGTGCATTATACCAACCAATGTCAGGCCTTGCATTGTATCAATGTCAGGCCATCCATTGTACTAACCATTGTCAGGCCTTGTATTGTGCATTGTATCAATGTCAGGCCTTGCATTGTGCATTATACCAACCAATGTCAGGCCTTGCATTGTAACAATGTCAGGCCTTGCATTGTGAATTGTACCAACCAATAATCAGGCCTTGCATTGTAGTAACCATTGTGCATTAAGGAAGTGAAGATAGCATGGTTTGTAATTATTATACTTTGATGTGTAGTTTCACTCAGGTACATGATAATTCAAAACACTTCTCTGGTGAACTCGCCATGAATACTTACTGAGGTCAAAGGTTAGCAATGGAACAAAGAACTAGATAAGACTGTCTCACTTGTCCTTAGCATTTTTTCTTTGAAAGACCACTACTATTGAAATCATTCATACTGAGATACTAATGACCAAAAAATGGTATAAAACTTGCTTCTTCTTTTTTTGGTTTATTGAAACTATTTAATGTACAATGTTTTATTCAGTGTGATACTCTTCAGTGTGAATAGTGCTATCTAGTGTCTGTATTAATATATGCAATGTTTTGAAGACTGCCCTCTTGTGTTGTCTGCGTGGCAATGTTTTGGATCTGTCTTTGTGAAGACTGTCCTTGTGTTGTCTGCGTGGCAATGTTTTGGATCTGTCTGTGTGAAGACTGCCCTCTTGTGTTGTGTGCGTAACAATGTTTTGGATCTGTCTTTGTGAAGACTGCCCTCTTGTGTTGTCTGCGTGGCAATGTCAATGGACAATTGGTCTCTTGAGTCACACCACCATTGGACTGCATCTTGTAACTGTTGAAAATAGATCACTTGTCAGGGATGACAAATTATTATGTAAATATAGGTCAAAGTTCATTTGTGTTGACAGAGTGTGAGCCTTTACCACAATTTTGATTTATTTGTCAAATGAACTGATTGGTTCAAGATAAGCATCAGTTTAACTGATTGGTGCAAAATGTGTCAGTCCCATTGATTGGTGCAGAATGTGTCAGTCTCGTTGATTGGTGCAGAATGTGTCAGCCCAATTGATTGGTGCACGATATGTCAGTCTCGTTGAGTGGTGCAGAATGTGTCAGTCCCATTTATTGGTGCAGAATGTGTCAGTCCCATTGATTGGTGCAAGATGGTGATTTAGAAAGGCATGAAATAAATAACAGTTTCCATGGATACAGAAGTGATGGCTGTAAACTAAAAATGATGAAATGAAAGTGTCACAGTAGTTGCTAGTAGTTATAAATTTTATCATAAAACACTAATAAATTTATTTGTTAGGTCACAAAAAACTCAAATTGTTTTCGAAAAAATATGACTTTTTGTACAATGACATAGATGATGACCACCCGTCAGTTGAATTACAACAATGTAAAAATAATACACTTTTGATCATTTTCAGGTTTTCAGATTGTAGTTTTACTGTTTTACATATTTGTGTATTTGCAAACTTACTTAATATATTCTGAATTAAAGGTCAAAGTCATGGATCATTTGCATGTTTTTGTATTTTAAATAAGGTAATATATATGTAAATATTAGATTGTAATGGAAATTACAAAAGGTCAAAGGTCACAGATGTAGTAAACTTAGATCATGTCCATTGTAATTGATGAATTTTGTGATTAGTAGAGACATGGTAATTGGGTGTTAGTACTGTGTACTTTTCAAGTCATATGGTGAAGTACTTTGTAAGGTTCATTCTGATTGGTTAGAAAGCGAAGGAAACAAGTACATTTGTTTGCTTTATTGTTAATGAGTGATAACGTATATATGTAGGTTTTCCATTTAGCTTCACATCACCCTATCCAATCAGTGGTGACCTTGTAATAGCTTCACATCACCCTATCCAATCAGTGGTGACCTTGTAATAGCTTCACATCACCCTATCCAATCAGTGGTGACCTTGTAATAGCTTCACATCACCCTATCCAATCAGTGGTGACCTTGTAATAGCTCACATCACCCTATCCAATCAGTGGTGACCTTGTAATAGCTTCACATCACCCTATCCAATCAGTGGTGACCTTGTAATAGCTTCACATCACCCTATCCAATCAGTGGTGACCTTGTAATAGCTCACATCACCCTATCCAATCAGTGGTGACCTTGTAATAGCTTCACATCACCCTATCCAATCAGTGGTGACCTTGTAATAGCTTCACATCACTTAGTAAAAAAAGGTTTGATGCTTAGAATGAAGATTTGAGAGCTACTCTGTGTGGTATTACTATATTAATTGTTACATTGTATCAAACCAGTCATATTTTGTCTCTATGTATTATACACAAGGTATATAAAAGCTAAACTAGTTACAATTGGAAAGTTTTTTTCAAATCTTTTGTTTAATATAATGAGTTGCTTATAATATGATATACCTTGAACATTATAAAATCACTGTTGGAGCTCTACACAGAGTATGGCACAATAAAGTCAACCACATTGATTTTTAGCACAACTGAACAGAAGGTTCAGTAGTGCTATAGGCATGGCAAAATGTCTGTCTGTCTGTCTGTCTGTGTGTGTGTGTGTGTGTGTGTGTGTGTGTGTGTGTCTGTGTGTGTGTGTAAACTGCTGGATTGATTGCCATGATATTTGGTGGTCATGTTACTTCTGGTGTCTAGTTGGGAAATTGTTCAAATGAAAATGATTGCATCAGAGATATGGGTTTTGGGTCAAAAAATGTGATTTTTGGTCAAAAAAACTGAAACTCCAAAACCACTGGGCAGATTGGTATGAAATTTGATGGGAACATTCTTAGATGTGAGTAAATTAAGATTTGTTCATGACATGATGATTCCTTTAGTAGTATGCAAATTATGGCTAAAAATGTGTCTTTTTGGTCAAGAACCTATAATTCCAAAACTACCGAGGAGATTGGGCTGAAATTTAACAGGGATGCATCTGTGGGTGTAAAGATGTGAATTTTGGTCAAAAATTTATCTCAAAAAGCACGTGGTCAATGAGACTGAAACTTGGTGAGATGTTTCTAGAATTGTTATTTTGCAGAATTTCTTCAAAAAGATTTTGACACAATTGTCCCTAGCAACCATGACCACTCCCTTAGCAACATCTGAATGGCAGTATATTTTGGTCAAATAACAACCATCTGGTAGGCAAGTGAGTAAACATTCAAAAAAAGTATGCAAATATCCCTAGGAACCATGACCAGGTCCATAGCAACAGTCAAATGGTCATATATTTCACAAAGATAACAACAGGGATTAATAGATAATTGAATAAACATTCAAAAAAAGTATGTAAATTTGCCCAGCAACAAGACCACGCCCATAGCAATAAGCAAATAATCTCATATATTGCAAAGATAACAGGAATTGAAAGACAAATGAATAAACATTCAATAAATGTATGCAAATGTGCCTAGCAACAAGACCACACCCATAGTAACAGCCAAATGATAATGTACATTGCAAAGATAATATTAGGAATTCATACACGTCAAGTGAACAAAAACATTCAAAGATGTATGCAAATATATCTAGCAACATGACCACACCCATAGCAACAAGCAAATGATCGCGTATGTCACAAAGATAGCAACATGGTTGGATAGGCAACTGGATAGTCATTCAGCAAATGAACACCTATTGTTAGCATGGACTAGCATATGGATAAACATTTTTATAAACAGTACACTTGTGCTACAACGCCATTGGCAGTATTTTTAAAAACTGTATAGTTGTGCTACAACGCCATTGGCACTATTTTTATGTCTGCACCCAATAATCAGCATTGTCAATGAATCCTGATTTCAGCCTGTAACCATACTATATTTGGATAATATCAAACATTTATTAACATGTACAATGTCTAATTATTGCTATTATAACAATTTTCAGTGACTGTCTAATAGAGGAATAATACTCCAGTTAAACTAGTCTAACTTATGAAACCTAAAATCTTGTAATAATAATTAAATAGATTGATTACTTTATATGATTGCTCTCCTGATGAGTAATATTGTATGAAATCCCCTACTCTGTAATGGAATGTTCCAGAGCATGAGAACGGCTATGTTTAACATTATTATGAAAAATATTTCAAAAAGTGTTTGTGGGATAATAATGATATGATTTGATTTGATTTGATGTGTATGATAAAGATTACAAATACTCTGATGTCATAACTGTCAACAACCAATCACAATTCTCAATTACTCTGATGTTATAACTGAACAACCAATCACAATTCTCAATTACTCTGATGTCATAACTGTCAACAACCAATCACAATTCTCAATTACTCTGATGTCATAACTGTCAACAACCAATCACAATTCTCAATTACTCTGATGTCATAACTGTCAACAACCAATCACAATTCTCAATTACTCTGATGTCATAACTGTCAACAACCAATCACAATTCTCAATTACTCTGATGTCATAACTGTCAACAACCAATCACAATTCTCAATTACTCTGATGTTATAACTGAACAACCAATCACAATTCTCAATTACTCTGATGTCATAACTGTCAACAACCAATCACAATTCTCAATTACTCTGATGTTATAACTGAACAACCAATCACAATTCTCAATTACTCTGATGTTATAACTGTGAACAACCAATCACAATTATCAATTACTCTGATGTCATAACTGTGAACAACCAATCACAATTCTCAATTACTCTGATGTCATAACTGTGAACAACCAATCACAATTCTCAATTACTCTGATGTCATAACTGAACAACCAATCACAATTCTCAATTACTCTGATGTCAACAACCAATCACAATTATGACTGCTGTTAATACAATATGATAAATCTCCAAAAGTTTAAGTAGTTGAAAGCTTTAAATAATTGTTATGTATTAGCAAAGACCCTCCACATGGGTGGGTAGGGTCTATGGTATTAGTAAGTACCAGTCTGGTTATCCATCCTTTTAGTCATGGTTTTCTATTACTTTCAAATTTTTTCTTGTTGCATACATAAATTGTGTGATAGTGATTGATCTTTTTCAAGCATTAAATCAGGTTTGTGATTGGTCCTTTTCAGCTGACTATGATTGAAATCAGGTTTGTGATTGGTCCTTTTCAGCTGATTATGATTGAAATCAGGTTTGTGATTGGTCCTTTTCAGCTGACTATGATTGAAATCAGGTTTGTGATTGGTCCTTTTCAGCTGATTATGATTGAAATCAGGTTTGTGATTGGTCCTTTTCAGCTGATTGTGATTGAAATCAGGTTTGTGATTGGTCCTTTTCAGCTGATTGTGATTGAAATCAGGTTTGTGATTGGTCCTTTTCAGCTGATTATGACTAATCAAGTCCTGATCAAGCCAATCAGTGTTATTGTTGTTAATTTGTGTCATGAGATGTTCACAATTTAAGATGTTTTGCTAAAAATGTGTTTTGTATTATTCATATTTTGTGTTCAGAACAAGCCAGGGTCATTCCATTGTGATTTAAGTATATGCTGAGTCATTCCATTAGATTTGAGGGGTGCAAATATTGTATATAAATGTATCGGTTTATTATTGTCTGTAATAGAATCTTTCTGATCTGAATTTCTTGTGATATTCCACATCTACTCTCTGATGAGATATTTGATATAGATATTTCCATGGTAATGTGTGTGAGGAGTGGGAGATGTTTCCATGGCAACATATGGAGTTTCCGTGGTAACCTGTGTGATGTCTAGAGATTTTTATCTCTTCATAATTCACCATGGTCTCATGAAGGGTGATTTTAAGCTTGATAGTGTTGCAATTAATGACAAGGGCGCCCTCGTTTGTCCCTGTCTATTCTACTCTCACAGACTACTACTTGTGTTCGAGTATCACAAAGAATGATGGTGTGAAGGGCGCCCTCTAGTGTCACACAATTGTTATGGTAGGGAACAGGACACCTTGGATCAAAACATTGCTCAGTCAATGACAATAGACAAGGTACTGTGCCCATAATAGATCCATAGTTGTCAATGACAATAGACAAGGTACTGTGCCCATAACAGATCCTTAGAGTTGTCAATGACAATAGACAAGGTACTGTGCCCATAACAGATCCTTAGAGATGTCAATGACAATAGACAAGGTACTGTGCCCATAACAGATCCTTAGAGTTGTCAATGACAATAGACAAGGTATTGTGCCCATAACAGATCCATAGAGTTGTCAATGACAATAGACAAGGTACTGTGCCCATAATAGATCCATAGTTGTCAATGACAATAGACAAGGTACTGTGCCCATAACAGATCCTTAGAGTTGTCAATGACAATAGACAAGGTACTGTGCCCATAACAGATCCTTAGAGATGTCAATGACAATAGACAAGGTACTGTGCCCATAACAGATCCTTAGAGTTGTCAATGACAATAGACAAGGTATTGTGCCCATAACAGATCCATAGAGTTGTCAATGACAATAGACAAGGTACTGTGCCCATAACAGATCCATAGAGATGTCAATGACAATAGACAAGGTATTGTGCCCATAACAGATCCTTAGAGTTGTCAATGACAATAGACAAGGTACTGTGCCTATAATAGATCCATAGTTGTCAATGACAATAGACAAGGTACTGTGCCCATAACAGATCCTTAGAGATGTCAATGACAATAGACAAGGTACTGTGCCTATAACAGATCCTTAGAGTTGTCAATGACAATAGACAAGGTACTGTGCCCATAACAGATCCATAGTTGTCAATGACAATAGACAAGGTACTGTGCCCATAATAGATCCATAGTTGTCAATGACAATAGACAAGGTACTGTGCCCATAACAGATCCTTAGAGATGTAAATGACAATAGACAAGGTACTGTGCCCATAACAGATCCATAGTTGTCAATGACAATAGACAAGGTACTGTGCCCATAACAGATCCATAGTTGTCAATGACAATAGACAAGGTACTGTGCCCATAACAGATCCTTAGAGTTGTCAATGACAATAGACAAGGTACTGTGCCCATAACAGATCCTTAGAGTTGTCAATGACAATAGACAAGGTACTGTGCCCATAACAGATCCTTAGAGTTGTCAATGACAATAGACAAGATACTGTGCCTATAACAGATCCTTAGAGATGTCAATGACAATAGACAAGATACTGTGCCCATAACAGATCCTTAGAGTTGTCAATGACAATAGACAAGGTACTGTGCCCATAACAGATCCTTAGAGTTGTCAATGACAATAGACAAGGTACTGTGCCCATAACAGATCCTTAGAGATGTCAATGACAATAGACAAGGTACTGTGCCCATAACAGATCCATAGTTGTCAATGACAATAGACAAGGTACTGTGCCCATAACAGATCCATAGTTGTCAATGACAATAGACAAGGTACTGTGCCCATAATAGATCCATAGTTGTCAATGACAATAGACAAGGTACTGTGCCCATAACAGATCCTTAGAGATGTCAATGACAATAGACAAGGTACTGTGCCCATAACAGATCCATAGTTGTCAATGACAATAGACAAGGTACTGTGCCCATAACAGATCCATAGTTGTCAATGACAATAGACAAGGTACTGTGCCCATAACAGATCCTTAGAGATGTCAATGACAATAGACAAGGTACTGTGCCCATAACAGATCCTTAGAGTTGTCAATGACAATAGACAAGGTACTGTGCCCATAACAGATCCTTAGAGATGTCAATGACAATAGACAAGGTACTGTGCCCATAACAGACCCATAGAGATGTCAATGACAATAGACAAGGTACTGTGCCCATAACAGATCCTTAGAGTTGTCAATGACAATAGACAAGGTACTGTGCCCATAACAGATCCTTAGAGATGTCAATGACAATAGACAAGGTACTGTGCCCATAACAGATCCTTAGAGTTGTCAATGACAATAGACAAGGTACTGTGCCCATAACAGATCCTTAGAGATGTCAATGACAATAGACAAGGTACTGTGCCTATAACAGATCCTTAGAGATGTCAATGACAATAGACAAGGTACTGTGCCCATAACAGATCCTTAGAGTTGTCAATGACAATAGACAAGGTACTGTGCCTATAACAGATCCTTAGAGTTGTCAATGACAATAGACAAGGTACTGTGCCCATAACAGATCCTTAGAGATGTCAATGACAATAGACAAGGTACTGTGCCCATAACAGATCCATAGTTGTCAATGACAATAGACAAGGTACTGTGCCCATAACAGATCCTTAGAGTTGTCAATGACAATAGACAAGGTACTGTGCCTATAACAGATCCTTAGAGTTGTCAATGACAATAGACAAGGTACTGTGCCCATAACAGATCCTTAGAGATGTCAATGACAATAGACAAGGTACTGTGCCCATAACAGATCCTTAGAGATGTCAATGACAATAGACAAGGTACTGTGCCCATAACAGATCCATAGAGTTGTCAATGACAATAGACAAGGTACTGTGCCTATAACAGACCCTTAGAGTTGTCAATGACAATAGACAAGGTACTGTGCCCATAACAGATCCATAGAGTTGTCAATGACAATAGACAAGGTACTGTGCCTATAACAGATCCTTAGAGTTGTCAAGGACAATAGACAAGGTACTGTGCCCATAACAGATCCTTAGAGATGTCAATGACAATAGACAAGGTACTGTGCCCATAACAGATCCATAGAGTTGTCAATGACAATAGACAAGGTACTGTGCCTATAATAGATCCATAGTTGTCAATGACAATAGACAAGGTACTGTGCCTATAACAGATCCTTAGAGTTGTCAATGACAATAGACAAGGTACTGTGCCCATAACAGATCCTTAGAGATGTCAATGACAATAGACAAGGTACTGTGCCCATAACAGACCCTTAGAGTTGTCAATGACAATAGACAAGGTACTGTGCCCATAACAGATCCTTAGAGTTGTCAATGACAATAGACAAGGTACTGTGCCCATAACAGATCCTTAGAGATGTCAATGACAATAGACAAGGTACTGTGCCCATAACAGATCCTTAGAGATGTCAATGACAATAGACAAGGTACTGTGCCCATAACAGATCCTTAGAGTTGTCAATGACAATAGACAAGGTACTGTGCCCATAACAGATCCATAGTTGTCAATGACAATAGACAAGGTACTGTGCCCATAACAGATCCTTAGAGATGTCAATGACAATAGACAAGGTACTGTGCCCATAACAGATCCATAGTTGTCAATGACAATAGACAAGGTACTGTGCCCATAACAGATCCATAGTTGTCAATGACAATAGACAAGGTACTGTGCCTATAACAGATCCTTAGAGATGTCAATGACAATAGACAAGGTACTGTGCCCATAACAGACCCTTACAGTTGTCAATGACAATAGACAAGGTACTGTGCCCATAACAGATCCTTAGAGATGTCAATGACAATAGACAAGGTACTGTGCCTATAACAGATCCTTAGAGTTGTCAATGACAATAGACAAGGTACTGTGCCTATAATAGATCCTTAGAGTTGTCAATGACAATAGACAAGGTACTGTGCCTATAACAGATCCTTAGAGTTGTCAATGACAATAGACAAGGTACTGTGCCCATAACAGATCCATAGATGTCAATGACAATAGACAAGGTACTGTGCCCATAACAGATCCATAGATGTCAATGACAATAGACAAGGTACTGTGCCTATAACAGATCCATAGTTGTCAATGACAATAGACAAGGTACTGTGCCCATAACAGATCCTTAGAGATGTCAATGACAATAGACAAGGTACTGTGCCTATAACAGATCCTTAGAGTTGTCAATGACAATAGACAAGGTACTGTGCCTATAACAGATCCTTAGAGATGTCAATGACAATAGACAAGATACTGTGCCTATAACAGATCCTTAGAGTTGTCAATGACAATAGACAAGATACTGTGCCCATAACAGACCCTTATAGTTGTCAATGACAATAGACAAGGTACTGTGCCTATAACAGATCCTTAGAGTTGTCAATGACAATAGACAAGATACTGTGCCCATAACAGACCCTTAGAGTTGTCAATGACAATAGACAAGGTACTGTGCCCATAACAGATCCTTAGAGTTGTCAATGACAATAGACAAGGTACTGTGCCCATAACAGATCCTTAGAGATGTCAATGACAATAGACAAGGTACTGTGCCCATAACAGATCCATAGAGTTGTCAATGACAATAGACAAGGTACTGTGCCTATAATAGATCCATAGTTGTCAATGACAATAGACAAGGTACTGTGCCTATAACAGATCCTTAGAGTTGTCAATGACAATAGACAAGGTACTGTGCCCATAACAGATCCTTAGAGATGTCAATGACAATAGACAAGGTACTGTGCCCATAACAGACCCTTAGAGTTGTCAATGACAATAGACAAGGTACTGTGCCCATAACAGATCCTTAGAGTTGTCAATGACAATAGACAAGGTACTGTGCCCATAACAGATCCATAGAGTTGTCAATGACAATAGACAAGGTACTGTGCCTATAATAGATCCATAGTTGTCAATGACAATAGACAAGGTACTGTGCCTATAACAGATCCTTAGAGTTGTCAATGACAATAGACAAGGTACTGTGCCCATAACAGATCCTTAGAGATGTCAATGACAATAGACAAGGTACTGTGCCCATAACAGATCCTTAGAGATGTCAATGACAATAGACAAGGTACTGTGCCCATAACAGATCCTTAGAGATGTCAATGACAATAGACAAGGTACTGTGCCCATAACAGATCCTTAGAGTTGTCAATGACAATAGACAAGGTACTGTGCCCATAACAGATCCATAGTTGTCAATGACAATAGACAAGGTACTGTGCCCATAACAGATCCTTAGAGATGTCAATGACAATAGACAAGGTACTGTGCCCATAACAGATCCATAGTTGTCAATGACAATAGACAAGGTACTGTGCCCATAACAGATCCATAGTTGTCAATGACAATAGACAAGGTACTGTGCCTATAACAGATCCTTAGAGATGTCAATGACAATAGACAAGGTACTGTGCCCATAACAGACCCTTAGAGTTGTCAATGACAATAGACAAGGTACTGTGCCCATAACAGATCCTTAGAGATGTCAATGACAATAGACAAGGTACTGTGCCTATAACAGATCCTTAGAGTTGTCAATGACAATAGACAAGGTACTGTGCCCATAACAGATCCTTAGAGTTGTCAATGACAATAGACAAGGTACTGTGCCTATAATAGATCCTTAGAGTTGTCAATGACAATAGACAAGGTACTGTGCCCATAACAGATCCATAGAGATGTCAATGACAATAGACAAGGTACTGTGCCTATAATAGATCCTTAGAGATGTCAATGACAATAGACAAGGTACTGTGCCCATAACAGATCCTTAGAGATGTCAATGACAATAGACAAGGTACTGTGCCCATAACAGATCCTTAGAGTTGTCAATGACAATAGACAAGGTACTGTGCCTATAATAGATCCTTAGAGTTGTCAATGACAATAGACAAGGTACTGTGCCCATAACAGATCCATAGATGTCAATGACAATAGACAAGGTACTGTGCCCATAACAGATCCATAGATGTCAATGACAATAGACAAGGTACTGTGCCTATAACAGATCCATAGTTGTCAATGACAATAGACAAGGTACTGTGCCCATAACAGATCCTTAGAGATGTCAATGACAATAGACAAGGTACTGTGCCTATAACAGATCCTTAGAGTTGTCAATGACAATAGACAAGGTACTGTGCCTATAACAGATCCTTAGAGATGTCAATGACAATAGACAAGGTACTGTGCCTATAACAGATCCTTAGAGTTGTCAATGACAATAGACAAGGTACTGTGCCTATAACAGATCCTTAGAGATGTCAATGACAATAGACAAGATACTGTGCCTATAACAGATCCTTAGAGTTGTCAATGACAATAGACAAGATACTGTGCCCATAACAGACCCTTATAGTTGTCAATGACAATAGACAAGGTACTGTGCCTATAACAGATCCTTAGAGTTGTCAATGACAATAGACAAGATACTGTGCCCATAACAGACCCTTAGAGTTGTCAATGACAATAGACAAGGTACTGTGCCCATAACAGATCCTTAGAGTTGTCAATGACAATAGACAAGGTACTGTGCCCATAACAGATCCATAGTTGTCAATGACAATAGACAAGGTACTGTGCCTATAACAGATCCTTAGAGTTGTCAATGACAATAGACAAGGTACTGTGCCTATAACAGATCCTTAGAGATGTCAATGACAATAGACAAGGTACTGTGCCTATAACAGATCCTTAGAGATGTCAATGACAATAGACAAGGTACTGTGCCTATAACAGACCCATAGAGATGTCAAT
>NC_135567.1:1258108-1290608 GCF_964340395.1 Glandiceps talaboti | reverse complement strand
AAATTCAGCCACTTACCAGACCTGATTGATCATATCAACATTGACTCTGTACCCATTACACCAGTCACATCAGATCGTAACATTGGAGTATTCTTCGATAATATCTACATGTTTAACCACCACCTCAAGAATACCTACAAATCAATCTATACACACGTTCATCGCATTGCATCCATAAGGGAATACATCACCGATGACGTTTGTTTTACTTTAATCCATGCAATCCTATCAGCCAAGCTTGACTAAAGTAATGCATTATCATACAGACTTCTTGATACCACCATAAACCTATTACATGCTCAAAATACAGCGGCAAGGATCATCCCTCGTACCAAGAAGTTTGAACACATTTCTCCGGTTCTCATCAGCCTGCGCTGCATTGGTTACCATTTCGTTTCAGGATTGATTATAAAATTTTACAGTTGACACATAAAGCCCTTCATGGCTTAACTCCAGAGTACATTTGTGATCTTCTCCAGTGTCGCACTCTACGTTCTACAAACAAGAATCTGTTTGCAACAACAAATTACAGACAAGTCACCTATGGAGGTCGTTCATTCTCATGTCGCCCCCAAACTATGGAACTCTTTGCCACTTGACATTCACCAAGCCTCCAGCCTGGATTGTTTCAAAACAAAACTGAAGACTTATTTGTTCACCAAAGCATACGGTGTGCTTTAGCCATTCAGCGCTACTGAACAGAACATTGCTCGGGAAATCGGCGCTATAGAAATTTGATTGATTGATTGATTGATTGATTGATTGATTGATTGATTGATTGATTGATTGATTGATTGATTGATTGATTGATTGATTGATTGATTGATTGATTGATTGATTGATTGATTGATTGATTGATTGATTGATTGATTGATTGATTGATTGATTGATTGATTGATTGATTGATTGATTGATTGATTGATTGATTGATTGATTGATTGATTGATTGATTGATTGATTGATTGATTGATTGATTGATTGATTGATTGATTGATTGATTGATTGATTGATTGATTGATTGATTGATTGATTGATTGATTGATTGATTGATTGATTGATTGATTGATTGATTGATTGATTGATTGATTGATTGATTGATTGATTGATTGATTGATTGATTGATTGATTGATTGATTGATTGATTGATTGATTGATTGATTGATTGATTGATTGATTGATTGATTGATTGATTGATTGATTGATTGATTGATTGATTGATTGATTGATTGATTGATTGATTGATTGATTGATTGATTGATTGATTGATTGATTGATTGATTGATTGATTGATTGATTGATTGATTGATTGATTGATTGATTGATTGATTGATTGATTGATTGATTGATTGATTGATTGATTGATTGATTGATTGATTGATTGATTGATTGATTGATTGATTGATTGATTGATTGATTGATTGATTGATTGATTGATTGATTGATTGATTGATTGATTGATTGATTGATTGATTGATTGATTGATTGATTGATTGATTGATTGATTGATTGATTGATTGATTGATTGATTGATTGATTGATTGATTGATTGATTGATTGATTGATTGATTGATTGATTGATTGATTGATTGATTGATTGATTGATTGATTGATTGATTGATTGATTGATTGATTGATTGATTGATTGATTGATTGATTGATTGATTGATTGATTGATTGATTGATTGATTGATTGATTGATTGATTGATTGATTGATTGATTGATTGATTGATTGATTGATTGATTGATTGATTGATTGATTGATTGATTGATTGATTGATTGATTGATTGATTGATTGATTGATTGATTGATTGATTGATTGATTGATTGATATCCCCCCCCCCGACAGCAACTTAGTATTTTTACAAGATGACATGAAGTTATGTAAGCGAGTTCTCCAGCATGATTGCCTGCAGATACGATCTTACGGCCAACCACACATGTAATAATGGGAAGCTTTAATAGAAAGTTATAGCATAGATCTAACCGTGGGCGTGTTTAAGGCCAAGAAAAATTTAAAAAGAATTGTTTTCTGGTGAGTTTGCATCACTTAAATGCCCCGCCTCAATCTTCTTTTTTCTTGTGTTTGTCCAGCTAATGCAGACTGTAGATCCAAGGGAAAACAAAAACTCTCCCTACATTAATTGCTATTTCAGGGACGACAACTGCACAACTAATCATGAACAATTAAAAAAAATTCACGTCGTCGCACCAGTTTATGCAACGTTTCCTGACCATAAACAACAACTTTCTTTTGTGTAGCCACCGCATCTAATTACCGAAAATATGCAATAACTTATCAGTGGGTTTTCACCTAAGCGAAGACGAACGATATATGCAGACGAAAAACTATTGATATGCAAATACGAACGTAAGCATGAATAGATGCCAAGTATAAATCAACTGAAACCCCATTAATCTATTGACAATATTTGACGTCTTCAGTCCAAGTGGGCGAAAGAGAATTGTTTCCTTTGTCAAGTAACTTGCATTTCATTATCACAAGCTTACAGATTTGTCAATACATTTCTTGTACACCTGTTTGCAGGTGTTAATGAATTAAAAGAACATGGCGATTGGTTGATAGGCTTGGAATTGCAAGCTCGAGACGAGAACGCATTGATTTTTCATGATTTTAACCATCTGTTCACTTTCCTTCTAATTCTTTTTAAATATAGAATTCGTGTAAACATATGATAGAATTAGTTATCAAAGTAATTCAAACACGTGCTCCAGGGAATTGTGAAAAAATGGCCGGGTGCGGACGTGTTATCCGGGTTCCAAACGTTAAATGATTTTGGAAGCTATGGGTCCGGCAGTATGCTAACAATTATCAACTGATAGCAGATCATGTCCGTGCAAATTTACGCATTCTTTCTCGAGATGTGCAATACATTTACATTATTCGTTCTGCTACTGTAGTAAAACGTAGAATAAGGAATGTTGTCCAACGTCATCAGAACAGGTCATTGTTCGCACAAATAGGAAACGACCAGAATTTGTGACAGGGGTGGACTCGGAATATTGTGATCATGTTGAATACGTTATGATTATTGATACCTTGATAGCCAGTTATAGGATGTATAGTGGGTTTCATAATGGTGCTGGTCGACAATAACACAACAATCCGATCGTCGAATACATACGTCATGACTACATCAAAATTTGTTAAAGTTTCACAGCTTTTTGCAACACTTTTGGAGTAGAGATCGGTTACAGACAGACAGACAGACAGACAGACAGACAGACAGACAGACAGACAGACAGACAGACAGACAGACAGACAGACAGACAGACAGACAGACACACACACACACACACACACACACACACATACATACATACATACATACATACATACATACGTGCATGTACATTGTGTATGGTGTGTTTGTGTAAGTCTGTGAGGGTCATGGAAAAAATCAAGAACTTGCAGGGGGGATCAATTTTTCCCAAGCTTTTGTAGGTGGGGGGGGGGGGGTATGAAAGGGGAAATCTTGAAACTCCCTAATGGGGATGCATCTTGGTATATATATTTCAAGAATGTCAACGAAATTTGGATAAGGTACAGAAGTGTTTGACAGTTGGAATATTGCCCTATGGAATAAAATGACAGTATAGTGCCTATATCAACATGCATCTTAAATTCAGGGAATTTTGAGAAGATTTTTAAAGAGATCTTCGCAGTGTAAAAATGTATGGACTAAGTACATCCTTTGGTTCATGTTTGCCTTTTTGATATGTAGTAGTAAGTTGTAGTTGTTAGGGAATTGTAGGCTGATTTGCATGTGTCACTAATTTGTGTCCGACACTGGGTGACTTATTTGAGTCTGACACTGAGTGACTTATTTGAGTCTGACACTGAGTGACTTATTTGTGTCTGACACTGAGTGACTTATTTGTGTCTGACACTGAGTGACTTATTTGTGTCTGACACTGAGTGATTTATTTGTTTATTTGCTTTTGTTTATCTGTTTGTTTGTTTGTTTGTTTGTTCACTTGTTTGTTCACTTGTTTGTTTGTATTTGTAAACAAAACTAACTGAGCCTGAGCTCCCTGTGCTGCAACTTTTACCTTTAATGAATATTCTGAATAATGAATGTTATTCAGTAATTAAGCAGTATAATGCACTCTTCAAATTCCGTATAATTTGGCACATACATTAACCTAAGAAAGCACGCTTGTCCAAAAAAAACCCTGTTACTACAGGTTTTGTTAGTTTAATGAGTTATTTGCATAATTAGTGATTGCCGTACGGGAGGCATTCAGTTTAAATCTGGTAAATCTAGTTATTACACCTGTAACACAACTGGTGGCCGAAAACGGTATTAATCTACAATCTGTAAATCGAGCACGTGGCAAAATCAATTTTGGTGTCAAAAATGTACAGGGTCAAAAGATTTTATATATAGTAGTAACTACATGATTCTCAATTGTTTTCCGCTAGAGGGCGCCCTCACTTTCAACTTTGTGTGTCGCCAGAAAACAGGCAAGGTGTCACCAGAAAAAAAATAGCATGTCATAAATGAGATTCAATATGCAGTTTAATGTTATCCACAATTTTGTAACGCAAAGTGACAACATGTGTCTTGTACATTGCAAGGTAAAGCTCTGTCTATTGTCACCCCTTCACCATATATATATATATATTGAGGTACTTGGTAGCCCATAATATTTCATATCTCGGGGGGTTACAATTTACCAAGTGCATACTATAATTACGTAATTTACCCATTGTCTTCGACCATGGCTGACATTAGGAGTGTCAATATAATTAATATTGAATTAATATAATTTATTCAGTAATTGAATTTTCCTTCGTCATCCCAAAGTCTAACCCTCAAGTCACTGTTTAGACCAATCACAGCTCTGTCTCAAGTCACTAGACCAATCACAGCTCTGTCTCAAGTCACAGTTTAGACCAATCACAGCTCTGTCTCAAGTCACTAGACCAATCACAGCTCTGTCTCAAGTCACAGTTTAGACCAATCACAGCTCTGTCTCAAGTCACTAGACCAATCACAGCTCTGTCTCAAGTCACAGTTTAGACCAATCACAGCTCTGTCTCAAGTCACTAGACCAATCACAGCTCTGTCTCAAGTCACTAGACCAATCACAGCTCTGTCTCAAGTCAAAGGCCAATCACAGCTCTGTCTCAAGTCAATTTAAATGCATGTGTTTATTCGATCAACCAGGTTTTGTTGAGGGATTTCATCCCAATCACATGTGGCCAGTGCATTGTGGGTAGACTTGGGGATGGCATTGAAAATGTCAGTTATGGTCACTAAAAAGCATAACTTGACCCATGTCTTAAGACTACAGGTTGGTACATGAAGTCTATGGGTAGACTATAGAAGTTATGGTATATGAAGTCTATGGGTAGACTATAGTAGTTATGGTATATGAAGTCTACGGGTAGACTATAGTAGTTATGGTATATGAAGTCTATGGGTAGACTATAGTAGTTATGGTATATGAAGTCTATGGGTAGACTATAGTAGTTATGGTATATGGAGTATATGGGTAGACTATAGTAGTTATGGTATATGAAGTCTATGGGTAGACTATAGTAGTTATGGTATATGAAGTCTACAGGTAGACTATAGTAGTTATGGTATATGGAGGCTATGGGTAGACTATAGTAGTTATGGTGTATGAAGTCTATGGGTAGACTATAGTAGTTATGGTATATGAAGTCTACAGGTAGACTATAGTAGTTATGGTATATGAAGTCTATGGGTAGACTATAGTAGTTATGGTATATGAAGTCTATGGGTAGACTATAGTAGTTATGGTATATGAAGTCTATGGGTAGACTATAGTAGTTATGGTATATGAAGTCTATGGGTAGACAATAGTAATTATGGTATATGAAGTCTATGGGTAGACTATAGTAGTTATAGCATATGAAGACTATGGGTAGACTATAGTAGTTATGGTATATGAAGTCTATGGGTAGACTATAGTAGTTATGGTATATGAAATCTATGGGTAGACTATAGTAGTTATGGTATATGAAGTCTATGGGTAGACTATAGTAGTTATGGTATATGAAGTCTATGGGTAGACTATAGTAGTTATGGTGTATGAAGTCTATGGGTAGACTATAGTAGTTATGGTGTATGAAATCTATGGGTAGACTATAGTAGTTATGGTATATGAAGTCTATGGGTAGACTATAGTAGTTATGGCATATGAAGTCTATGGGTAGACTATAGTAGTTATGGTATATGAAGTCTACAGGTAGACTATAGTAGTTATGGTATATGAAGTCTATGGGTAGACTATAGTAGTTATGGTATATGAGGTCTACAGGTAGACTATAGTAGTCATGGTATATGGAGTCTATGGGTAGACTATAGTAGTTATAGTATATGGAGTCTATGGGTAGACTATAGTAGTTATGGTGTATGAAGTCTATGGGTAGACTATAGTAGTTATGGTATATGAAGTCTACAGGTAGACTATAGTAGTTATGGTATATGAAGTCTATGGGTAGACTATAGTAGTTATGGTATATGAAGTCTATGGGTAGACTGTAGTAGTTATGGTATATGGAGTCTATGGGTAGACTATAGTAGTTATGGTATATGAAGTCTACAGGTAGACTATAGCAGTTATGGTATATGAAGTCTATGGGTAACTATCTATCAATTGTGTATTGTTCCAACCGTCTATTTTATCAACCGTCTATTTTATCGACTGCCTATTTTATTAACTGTCTATTTATCAACTGTGTATTGTTCCAACTTTGCATTTTGTTAACTGACTATATTTTCTCACCTTACTAAAACAATAGTGATTATATTAATCCCATACATTTCTAAGCTCTAATATTGAAATAACCCACCCAAATCACCAATCACAGCAAATCTGTTGCCTTGGCAACAAATTCCAGCAAAGTTATTCCTTAACAATGGAACTGTATTGATTTATGAGTAAAAATCACAATAGACATTTACGTAAACCACATTTGCATAAACTACATTTGCATAAACCGCATTTAAATAAACTACATTTGCATAAACCACATTTAAATAAACTACATTTACATAAACAACATTTGCATAAACTAAGGTTAAATAAACTACACTTACATAAACTACATTTGCATAAACTACATTTCTATGTCTCCATGCAATATGAAACAACTATTTACAAATGGAAATCTACAAATTAGTTATTGTTGTCAAGTTCACAGAGGTAGGGTGATGACCTTCAACACCTCATTGTTAACCAGATGACAAGGTCAAAGGTCACAATCTCATTTGTTATAAGTGAGATTTATCATTACTACTATAGTAGAGAGGCATGTCAAAATTAAAATTATATTCACCAACCTAGGTAGTCTTTAACACCCTTAACAAAAATACTGGTAGGAAACCCTGGTACAATGACATGGGAATCTAGGTAGATTTTACCTAGGTAAAATCTACCCAGATTCCCATGTCATTGTACCAGGGTTTCCTACCAGTATTTTTGTTAAGGGCACGTGGTAAGTAGGTAAAATCTACCTAGATTCCCATGTCATTGTACCAGGGTTTCCTACCAGTATTTTTGTTAAGGGTGTTAAGTAGGTAAAATCTACCCAGATTCCCATGTCATTGTACCAGGGTTCCCTACCAGTATTTTTGTTAAGGGTGGTAAGTAGGTAAAATATACCCAGGTTCCATGTCACTTTACCAGGGTTCCCTACCAATGTTTTGTTAAGGGTGGTAAGTAGGTAAAATCTACCCAGGTTCCTATGTCATTTTACCAGGGTTCCCTACCAGTGTTCTTGTTAAACGTGGTAAGTAGGTAAAATCTACCTGAGATCTCCAGTCACTGTACCAGGGTTCCCTACCAGTATTTTTGTTAAGGGTGGTAAGTCTACAGGTAAAATCTACCAAAAGGTTAAAGCCAGCATATACTGGGGGAATGAACACCCCCCCCCCCTTCCCCGACAAAATAATAACCATGGCAAGCATAAACAAAAACACCAGCTGCTACAGTTGTTTACTTTGCATACATTAAGTAGATGTGATTAATTAGTATGTCATAAACAAAAACACCAGCTGCTACAGTTGTTTACTTTGCATACATTAAGTAGATGTGATTAAGTAGTATGTCATATTCCAGTTATTAGACAGATAAAAAATTTCATTGTTTGGCCACTAGGAGTGCTGTTCACAAACTGTTTTAGAACCTAAAGTAAAGGCCATCAGCTAAAGTATGGACCATCAGCTAAATTATGGGCCATCAGCTAAAGTATGGACCATCAGCTAAAGTATGGGCCATCAGCTAAAGTATGGGCCATCAGCTAAAGTATGGGCCATCAGCTAAAGAATGGACCACCAGCTAAAGTATGGGCCATCAGCTAAAGTATGGACCATCAGCTAAAGTATGGGCCATCAGCTAAAGTATGGGCCATCAGCTAAAGTATGGACCATCAGCTAAAGTTAAGGCCATCAGCTAAGGTAAGGGCCATCAGCTAAAGTAAGGGCCATCAGCTAAAGTATGGACCATCAGCTAAAGTATGGGCTATCAGCTAAAGTATGGGCCATCAGCTAAAGTATGGGCCATCAGCTAAAGTATGGACCATCAGCTAAAGTTAAGGCCATCAGCTAAAGTATGGACCATCAGCTAAAGTATGGACCATCAGCTAAAGTATGGGCCATCAGCTAAAGTATGGACCATCAGCTAAAGTATGGACCATCAGCTAAAGTATGGGCCATCAGCTAAAGTATGGACCATCAGCTAAAATAAGGGCCATCAGCTAAAGTAAGGGCCATCAGCTAAAGTAAGGGCCATCAGCTAAAGTATGGGCCATCAGCTAAAGTAAGGGCCATCAGCTAAAGTAAGGGCCATCAGCTAAAGTAAGGGCCATCAGCTAAAGTATGGGCCATCAGCTAAAGTATGGGCCATCAGCTAAAGTATGGGCCATCAGCTAAAGTAAGGGCCATCAGCTAAAGTATGGGCCATCAGCTCAAGTATGGGCCATCAGCTCAAGTATGGGCCATCAGCTAAAGTATGGGCCATCAGCTAAAGTATGGGCCATCAGCTAAAGTATGGGCCATCAGCTAAGGTAATGGCCATCAGCTAAAGTATGGGCCATCAGCTAAAGTATGGGCCATCAGCTAAAGTAAGGGCCATCAGCTAAAGTATGGGCCATCAGCTAAAGTATGGGCCATCAGCTAAAGTATGGGCCATCAGCTAAAGTAAGGGCCATCAGCTAAAGTATGGGCCATCAGCTCAAGTATGGGCCATCAGCTCAAGTATGGGCCATCAGCTAAAGTATGGGCCATCAGCTAAAGTATGGGCCATCAGCTAAAGTATGGGCCATCAGCTAAGGTAATGGCCATCAGCTAAAGTATGGGCCATCAGCTAAAGTATGGGCCATCAGCTAAAGTATGGGTCATCAGCTAAAGTATGGACTATCAGCTAAAGGAAGGGCCATCAGCTAAAGTATGGGCCATCAGCTAAAGTAAGGGCCATCACCTAAATTAAGGGCCATCAGCTAAAGTATGGGCCATCAGCTAAAGTAAGGGCCATCAGCTGAAGTATGAGCCATCAGCTAAAGTATGGGCCATCAGCTAAAGTAAGGGCCATCAGCTAAAGTATGGACCATCAGCTAAAGTAAGGGCCATCAGCTAAAGTAAGGGCCATCAGCTCAAGTATGGGCCATCAGCTAAAGTAAGGGCCATCAGCTAAAGTATGGGCCATCAGCTAAAGTATGGACCATCAGCTAAAGTAAGGGCCATCAGCTAAAGTAAGGGCCATCTACTAAAGTATGGACCATCAGCTAAATTAAGGGCCATCAGCTAAAGTAAGGGCCATCAGCTAAAGTAAGGGCCATCAGCTAAAGTATGAGCCATCAGCTAAGCAGACATAACTGCAGTATTTTATTATTTAACCACTACTTTAACACACATTTTCTTCACAGCTTTCAGTATTAATTGCTATAATCATATCAGGAACTATGACCAAATATTATCCCTCCATTTTTGCCAAAAGTGGGGCACTTGTAGACACTATTAAGGGAAGAGGAGTATGTATATTTCAGATATGTATAGGTACTAATCACCTGATAAATATAGATTTATATATATAGAATCTTATATAAATGTACTTGTGTTGGATTGTAACCATTCCACAACAATAGCTTGTATTGAAACCATAATAAGGCAGTAAAACTGATAACAATAGCTTGGATTGAAACCATAATAAGGCAGTAAAACTGATAACAATAGCTTGGATTGAAACCAGTAAAACTGATAACAATAGCTTGTATTGAAACCATAATAAGGCAGTAAAATTGATAACAATAGCTTGGATTGAAACCAGTAAAACTGATAATAACAATAGCTTGGATTGAAACCAGTAAAACTGATAATAACAATAGCTTGGATTGAAACCAGCAAAACTGATAATAACAATAGCTTGGATTGAAACCAGTAAAACTGATAACAATAGCTTGGATTGAAACCAGTAAAACTGATAACAATAGCTTGGATTGAAACCATAATAAGGCAGTAAAACTGATAACAATAGCTTGGATTGAAACCAGTAAAACTGATAATAACAATAGCTTGGATTGAAACCAGTAAAACTGATAATAACAATAGCTTGGATTGAAACCAGTAAAACTGATAACAATAGCTTGGATTGAAACCAGTAAAACTGATAATAACAATAGCTTGGATTGAAACCAGTAAAACTGATAATAACAATAGCTTGGATTGAAACCAGTAAAACTGATAACAATAGCTTGGATTGAAACCAGTAAATCTGATAATAACAATAGCTTGGATTGAAACCAGTAAAATTGATAACAATAGCTTGGATTGAAACCACAGTAAGGTAGTTAAACAGATAATAAAGATATCACAAAAAGACACGGTTTAAAAACAAGAACAAAAACAAAGTGTCAGGCAGAATAGTAATATCTGAATGGCAATCAGCCAATGAAATTAGACTTTACAGGTGAACTGCAATCAGCCAACTACATTGGACTTTACAGATACACTGCAATCAACCAATTACATTGGACTTTACAGATACACTGCAATCAGCCAATTACATTGGACTTTACAGATACACTGCAATCAGCCAATTACATTGGGCTTTACTTTACAGATACACTGCAATCAGCCAATGATATTTGACTTTACAGATACACTGCAATCAGCCAATTACATTGGGCTTTACTTTACAGATACACTGCAATCAGCCAATGATATTTGACTGTACAGACACACTGTAATCAGCCAATAACATTGGACTTTACAGATCAACTGCAATCAGCCAATAATATTAGATTGCATTTTTATACATCTTATTCCTACTGAACACCTGTTTTTGCCTTTTTTGTAAAAATGATATTGAATTAAATATATTTGAACACTAAGGGAAATATCTAGGTTAGGTGTTATCAATTTCTCTAAAAGGAGTCTGCAAATTATCTCATTTTTTTCATTACTATACTATATTCTGTAGTTGAAACTAAAATAGAACTAACTCTACTTTTAAGGAGAATCTTAAGTATGTTTTACAATTCTGCTTGACTTAATATTTTCCAATGATGCCGTTATCACCTGCAGCTGACTTGTTTTCATTTTTACAATGGACGGATTTGTCACATTCAGTGCAGTTAGCCCGAATATAAACACTTTTATCATTCTCCATAATATTCACATGTTGACATAATTTCAACACAGCTGGATTCCCACTTCCTTTCCCACTTATCCCAACAATACTCCTTGTGTCATCAGTATCCAGAGACTTGGAATGTATCATTTTGTTACAACGACTAGATTTCTGATATTTCATGTTACTACAAAAATCATCTTTTGGTAAACTACCACTCTTACTCTCATTACCAATAAAATATGCACCTTTTGTGTAAAACTCCCCATTAACACAATTTTCATCGTGTTCATGTTGTACAACTTTAGGCTTTGGGACATCACCATTACATAAAGTGGGGTCACCATTATGTAAAGTGAGGTCATTGGTTAGACTGATACTTTTATACAAGGAAGTTGTTTGTTTTGGGCTGTTTTCTCCAGTAGGAGACTCATCCTTGTTGTCTTCCAGTCCATTGTCCATAGGCTGTCCGATTCCACTTTCTTCAAAGTGTGCTCTCACATCTTTTGCCTTTTCACAAATCAAGTTCCAATCTTGTAGGATGTTTTCTTCAGTAGTGTAACGGGATGTCACAGTAAATCGGATCACATAATTGTTTTTCAATGATGCAGGTACCATGTAGACTTTTCCAGTTTTATTCAGTGATTTAAGTAAAGACTCTGTTAATTCATCTGGGCCCTATAGGGGTGACAATATTCAGATGATTAGGGCCCTATAGGGAAGACAATATTCAGTTGATTAGGGTCCTATAGGGAAGACAATATTCAGTTGATTAGGACTCTATAGGGAAGACAATATTCAGTTGATTAGGGTCCTATAGGGAAGACAATATTCAGTTGAGTAGGGTCCTATAGGGAAGACAATATTCAGTTGATTAGGACTCTATAGGGAAGACAATATTCAGTTGATTAGGGCCCTATAGGGAAAACAATATTCAGTTGATTAGGGCTCTATAGGGAAGACAATATTCAGTTGATTAGGGTCCTATAGGGAAGACAATATTCAGTTGATTAGGGCCCTATAGGGGTGACAATATTCAGTTGATTAGGGCCTTATAGGGAAGACAATATTCAGTTGATTAGGGCTCTATAGGGAAGACAATATTCAGTTGATTAGGGTCCTATAGGGAAGACAATATTCAGTTGATTAGGACTCTATAGGGAAGACAATATTCAGTTGATTAGGACTCTATAGGGAAGACAATATTTAGTTGATTAGGGCCCTATAGGGAAAACAATATTCAGTTGATTAGGGCTCTATAGGGAAGACAATATTCAGTTGATTAGGGTCCTATAGGGAAGACAATATTCAGTTGATTAGGGCCCTATAGGGGTGACAATATTCAGTTGATTAGGGCCCTATAGGGAAGACAATATTCAGTTGATTAGGGCTCTATAGGGAAGACAATATTCAGTTGATTAGGGTCCTATAGGGAAGACAATATTCAGTTGATTAGGACTCTATAGGGAAGACAATATTCAGTTGATTAGGGTCCTATAGGGAAGACAATATTCAGTTGATTAGGGCCCTATAGGGAAGACAATATTCAGTTGATTAGGGTCCTATAGGGAAAACAATATTCAGTTGATTAGGGCTCTATAGGGAAGACAATATTCAGTTGATTAGGGTCCTATAGGGAAGACAATATTCAGTTGATTAGGGCCCTATAGGGAAAACAATATTCAGTTGATTAGGGCTCTATAGGGAAGACAATATTCAGTTGATTAGGGTCCTATAGGGAAGACAATATTCAGTTGATTAGGGCCCTATAGGGGTGACAATATTCAGTTGATTAGGGCCCTATAGGGAAGACAATATTCAGTTGATTAGGGCTCTATAGGGAAGACAATATTCAGTTGATTAGGGTCCTATAGGGAAGACAATATTCAGTTGATTAGGACTCTATAGGGAAGACAATATTCAGTTGATTAGGGTCCTATAGGGAAGACAATATTCAGTTGATTAGGGCCCTATAGGGGTGACAATATTCAGTTGATTAGGGCCCTATAGGGAAGACAATATTCAGTTGATTAGGGCTCTATAGGGAAGACAATATTCAGTTGATTAGGGTCCTATAGGGAAGACAATATTCAGTTGATTAGGACTCTATAGGGAAGACAATATTCAGTTGATTAGGGTCCTATAGGGAAGACAATATTCAGTTGATTAGGGCCCTATAGGGAAGACAATATTCAGTTGATTAGGGTCCTATAGGGAAGACAATATTCAGTTGATTAGGACTCTATACGGAAGACAATATTCAGTTGATTAGGGTCCTATAGGGAAGACCCTATTCAGTTGATTAGGACTCTATAGGGAAGACAATATTCAGTTGATTAGGGTCCTATAGGGAAGACAATATTCAGTTGATTAGGACTCTATAGGGAAGACAATATTCAGTTGATTAGGGCCCTATAGGGAAGACAATATTCAGTTGATTAGGGCCCTATAGGGAAGACAATATTCAGTTGATTAGGGCCCTATAGGGAAGACAATATTCAGTTCATTATGGCCCTATAGGGAAGACAATATTCAGTTGATTAGGGTCCTATAGGGAAGACAATATTCAGTTGATTAGGGTCCTATAGGGAAGACAATATTCAGTTGATTAGGACTCTATAGGGAAGACAATATTCAGTCGATTAGGGTCCTATAGGGAAGACAATATTCAGTTGATTAGGACTCTATAGGGAAGACAATATTCAGTTGATTAGGGTCCTATAGGGAAGACAATATTCAGTTGATTAGGGCCCTATAGGGAAGACAATATTCAGTTGATTAGGGTCCTATAGGGAAGACAATATTCAGTTGATTAGGACTCTATAGGGAAGACAATATTCAGTTGATTAGGGCCCTATAGGGAAGACAATATTCAGTTGATTAGGGCCCTATAGGGAAGACAATATTCAGTTGATTAGGGCCCTATAGGGAAGACAATATTCAGTTCATTATGGCCCTATAGGGAAGACAATATTCAGTTGATTAGGGTCCTATGGGATGACAATATTCAGTTGATTAGGGCCCTATAGGGAAGACAATATTCAGTTGATGAGGGCTCTATAGGGAAGACAATATTCAGTTGATTAGGGCCCTATGGGATGACAATATTCAGTTGATTAGGGCCCTATGGGATGACAATATTCAGTTGATTAGGGCCCTATGGGATGACAATATTCTGTTGAGATTTGTACTCTTGTTATCATTTAAATCTCCCTAACACAACTGATCTAGATTATTAAACTAATAATGAAATTGATAACTTTCCAATTTGTGTGACTGACTGTTTTACCTTTAGTCTGAATACAACCAGTCCAAGTAGTCTTTGTGCAGCAACCTCAAAGCCAGGTTCACATTGTACCAAGCCTTCAAACATCTTAGCTAGACAAACGCCCTATAATTTAGATAAAATTGACAATTGTAAATACTTGCATAGTGTCTGGAATTAGCTGACTGATTAATTGATAATTGGTAAGACCACTTACCTTTATATAATCTCTTAACTTACAAAAATGACTTACCTTTGTAAAATATCTTAACTTACAAAGACCACTGTAAAATATCTTAACTTACAAAGACCACTGTAAACTATCCTAACTTACAAAGACCACTGTAAAATATCCTAACTTACAAAGACCACTGTAAAATATCTTAACTTACAAAGACCACTGTAAACTATCTTAACTTACAAAGACCACTGTAAACTATCCTAACTTACAAAGACCACTGTAAAATATCCTAACTTACAAAGACCACTGTAAAATATCCTAACTTACAAAGACCACTGTAAAATATCCTAATTTACAAAGACCACTGTAAACTATCCTAACTTACAAAGACCACTGTAAACTATCCTAACTTACAAAGACCACTGTAAAATATCCTAACTTACAAAGACCACTGTAAACTATCCTAACTTACAAAGACCACTGTAAAATATCCTAACTTACAAAGACCACTGTAAACTATCCTAACTTACAAAGACCACTGTAAAATATCTTAACTTACAAAGACCACTGTAAAATATCCTAACTTACAAAGACCACTGTAAACTATCCTAACTTACAAAGACCACTGTAAAATATCCTAACTTACAAAGACCACTGTAAACTATCCTAACTTACAAAGACCACTGTAAACTATCCTAACTTACAAAGACCACTGTAAAATATCTTATCTTACAAAGACCACTGTAAACTATCCTAACTTACAAAGACCACTGTAAACTATCCTAACTTACAAAGACCACTGTAAACTATCCTAACTTACAAAGACCACTGTAAACTATCCTAACTTACAAAGACCACTGTAAAATATCCTAACTTACAAAGACCACTGTAAAATATCTTAACTTACAAAGACCACTGTAAAATATCTTAACTTACAAAGACCACTGTAAAATATCCTAACTTACAAAGACCACTGTAAACTATCCTAACTTACAAAGACCACTGTAAAATATCTTAACTTACAAAGACCACTGTAAACTATCTTATCTTACAAAGACCACTGTAAACTATCCTAACTTACAAACACCACTGTAAAATATCCTAACTTACAAAGACTACTGTAAAATATCCTAACTTACAAAGACCACTGTAAACTATCCTAACTTACAAAGACCACTGTAAAATATCCTAACTTACAAAGACCACTGTAAAATATCTTAACTTACAAAGACCACTGTAAACTATCCTAACTTACAAAGACCACTGTAAACTATCCTAACTTACAAAGACCACTGTAAAATATCTTAACTTACAAAGACCACTGTAAAATATCTTAACTTACAAAGACTACTGTAAAATATCCTAACTTACAAAGACCACTGTAAACTATCCTAACTTACAAAGACCACTGTAAACTATCCTAACTTACAAAGACTACTGTAAAATATCCTAACTTACAAAGACCACTGTAAAATATCTTAACTTACAAAGACCACTGTAAAATATCTTATCTTACAAAGACCACTGTAAAATATCCTAACTTACAAAGACCACTGTAAACTATCCTAACTTACAAAGACCACTGTAAAATATCTTAACTTACAAAGACTACTGTAAAATATCTTAACTTACAAAGACCACTGTAAAATATCCTAACTTACAAAGACCACTGTAAACTATCCTAACTTACAAAGACCACTGTAAACTATCCTAACTTACAAAGACCACTGTAAAATATCCTAACTTACAAAGACCACTGTAAAATATCCTAACTTACAAAGACCACTGTAAACTATCCTAACTTACAAAGACCACTGTAAAATATCTTAACTTACAAAGACCACTGTAAAATATCCTAACTTACAAAGACCACTGTAAAATATCTTAACTTACAAAGACCACTGTAAAATATCCTAACTTACAAAGACCACTGTAAAATATCTTAACTTACAAAGACCACTGTAAACTATCCTAACTTACAAAGACCACTGTAAACTATCCTAACTTACAAAGACCACTGTAAAATATCTTAACTTACAAAGACTACTGTAAAATATCTTAACTTACAAAGACCACTGTAAAATATCTTAACTTACAAAGACCACTGTAAAATATCCTAACTTACAAAGACCACTGTAAAATATCTTAACTTACAAAGACCACTGTAAAATATCCTAACTTACAAAGACCACTGTAAAATATCTTAACTTACAAAGACCACTGTAAAATATCCTAACTTACAAAGACCACTGTAAAATATCCTAACTTACAAAGACTACTGTAAAATATCCTAACTTACAAAGACCACTGTAAAATATCCTAACTTACAAAGACCACTGTAAACTATCTTAACTTACAAAGACCACTGTAAAATATCTTAACTTACAAAGACCACTGTAAACTATCCTAACTTACAAAGACTACTGTAAAATATCCTAACTTACAAAGACCACTGTAAAATATCTTAACTTACAAAGACCACTGTAAAATATCTTATCTTACAAAGACCACTGTAAACTATCTTAACTTACAAAGACCACTGTAAAATATCCTAACTTACAAAGACCACTGTAAAATATCCTAACTTACAAAGACCACTGTAAAATATCCTAACTTACAAAGACCACTGTAAAATATCCTAACTTACAAAGACCACTGTAAAATATCCTAACTTACAAAGACCACTGTAAAATATCCTAACTTACAAAGACCACTGTAAAATATCCTAACTTACAAAGACCACTGTAAACTATCCTAACTTACAAAGACCACTGTAAACTATCTTAACTTACAAAGACCACTGTAAAATATCCTAACTTACAAAGACCACTGTAAAATATCTTAACTTACAAAGACCACTGTAAAATATCTTAACTTACAAAGACTACTGTAAAATATCCTAACTTACAAAGACCACTGTAAACTATCCTAACTTACAAAGACTACTGTAAAATATCCTAACTTACAAAGACCACTGTAAAATATCTTAACTTACAAAGACCACTGTAAAATATCTTAACTTACAAAGACCACTGTAAACTATCCTAACTTACAAAGACCACTGTAAACTATCCTAACTTACAAAGACCACTGTAAACTATCCTAACTTACAAAGACCACTGTAAACTATCTTAACTTACAAAGACCACTGTAAAATATCCTAACTTACAAAGACTACTGTAAAATATCCTAACTTACAAAGACCACTGTAAAATATCCTAACTTACAAAGACCACTGTAAACTATCCTAACTTACAAAGACCACTGTAAACTATCCTAACTTACAAAGACCACTGTAAACTATCCTAACTTACAAAGACCACTGTAAACTATCCTAACTTACAAAGACCACTGTAAACTATCCTAACTTACAAAGACCACTGTAAACTATCCTAACTTACAAAGACCACTGTAAACTATCCTAACTTACAAAGACCACTGTAAACTATCTTAACTTACAAAGACCACTGTAAAATATCTTAACTTACAAAGACCACTGTAAACTATCCTAACTTACAAAGACCACTGTAAACTATCTTAACTTACAAAGACCACTGTAAAATATCCTAACTTACAAAGACCACTGTAAAATATCCTAACTTACAAAGACCACTGTAAACTATCCTAACTTACAAAGACCACTGTAAACTATCCTAACTTACAAAGACCACTGTAAACTATCCTAACTTACAAAGACCACTGTAAACTATCCTAACTTACAAAGACCACTGTAAACTATCCTAACTTACAAAGACCACTGTAAACTATCCTAACTTACAAAGACCACTGTAAACTATCCTAACTTACAAAGACCACTGTAAAATATCCTAACTTACAAAGACCACTGTAAAATATCCTAACTTACAAAGACCACTGTAAAATATCCTAACTTACAAAGACCACTGTAAAATATCTTAACTTACAAAGACTACTGTAAAATATCTTAACTTACAAAGACCACTGTAAAATATCCTATCTTACAAAGACCACTGTAAACTATCCTTACTTACAAAGACCACTGTAAACTATCTTAACTTACAAAGACCACTGTAAACTATCTTAACTTACAAAGACCACTGTAAAATATCCTAACTTACAAAGACCACTGTAAAATATCCTAACTTACAAAGACCACTGTAAAATATCCTAACTTACAAAGACCACTGTAAACTATCCTAACTTACAAAGACCACTGTAAACTATCCTAACTTACAAAGACCACTGTAAAATATCTTAACTTACAAAGACCACTGTAAACTATCCTAACTTACAAAGACCACTGTAAACTATCCTAACTTACAAAGACCACTGTAAACTATCCTAACTTACAAAGACCACTGTAAAATATCCTAACTTACAAAGACCACTGTAAACTATCCTAACTTACAAAGACCACTGTAAACTATCCTAACTTACAAAGACCACTGTAAAATATCTTAACTTACAAAGACCACTGTAAACTATCCTAACTTACAAAGACCACTGTAAAATATCTTAACTTACAAAGACCACTGTAAAATATCCTAACTTACAAAGACCACTGTAAATTATCCTAACTTACAAAGACCACTGTAAAATATCCTAACTTACAAAGACCACTGTAAACTATCTTATCTTCCAAAGACCACTGTAAAATATCCTATCTTCCAAAGACCACTGTAAAATATCCTAACTTACAAAGACTACTGTAAAATATCCTAACTTACAAAGACCACTGTAAATTACCCTAACTTACAAAGACCACTGTAAAATATCCTAACTTACAAAGACCACTGTAAATTATCCTAACTTACAAAGACCACTGTAAACTATCCTAACTTACAAAGACCACTGTAAAATATCTTAACTTACAAAGACCACTGTAAAATATCCTAACTTACAAAGACCACTGTAAAATATCTTAACTTCCAAAGACCACTGTAAACTATCCTAACTTACAAAGACCACTGTAAAATATCTTAACTTACAAAGACCACTGTAAAATATCTTAACTTACAAAGACCACTGTAAACTATCCTAACTTACAAAGACCACTGTAAACTATCCTAACTTACAAAGACCACTGTAAAATATCTTAACTTACAAAGACCACTGTAAACTATCCTAACTTACAAAGACCACTGTAAACTATCTTAACTTACAAAGACCACTGTAAAATATCCTAACTTACAAAGACTACTGTAAAATATCCTAACTTACAAAGACTACTGTAAACTATCCTAACTTACAAAGACCACTGTAAAATATCCTAACTTACAAAGACCACTGTAAAATATCTTAACTTACAAAGACCACTGTAAAATATCTTAACTTACAAAGACCACTGTAAACTATCCTAACTTACAAAGACCACTGTAAACTATCCTAACTTACAAAGATCACTGTAAAATATCCTAACTTACAAAGACCACTGTAAAATATCCTAACTTACAAAGACTACTGTAAACTATCTTAACTTACAAAGACAACTGTAAACTATCCTAACTTACAAAGACCACTGTAAAATATCTTAACTTACAAAGACCACTGTAAACTATCCTAACTTACAAAGACTACTGTAAACTATCTTAACTTACAAAGACAACTGTAAACTATCTTAACTTACAAAGACCACTGTAAAATATCCTAACTTACAAAGACCACTGTAAAATATCCTAACTTACAAAGACCACTGTAAAATATCTTAACTTACAAAGACCACTGTAAAATATCTTAACTTACAAAGACTACTGTAAAATATCTTAACTTACAAAGACCACTGTAAACTATCCTAACTTACAAAGACCACTGTAAAATATCTTAACTTACAAAGACCACTGTAAAATATCCTAACTTACAAAGACCACTGTAAACTATCTTAACTTACAAAGACCACTGTAAAATATCTTAACTTACAAAGACCACTGTAAACTATCCTAACTTACAAAGACTACTGTAAACTATCTTAACTTACAAAGACCACTGTAAAATATCTTAACTTACAAAGACCACTGTAAAATATCTTAACTTACAAAGACCACTGTAAAATATCTTAACTTACAAAGACCACTGTAAAATATCCTAACTTACAAAGACCACTGTAAACTATCCTAACTTACAAAGACTACTGTAAAATATCCTAACTTACAAAGACCACTGTAAAATATCTTAACTTACAAAGACCACTGTAAACTATCCTAACTTACAAAGACCACTGTAAACTATCCTAACTTACAAAGACCACTGTAAAATATCCTAACTTACAAAGACCACTGTAAACTATCCTAACTTACAAAGACTACTGTAAACTATCTTAACTTACAAAGACAACTGTAAAATATCTTAACTTACAAAGACCACTGTAAACTATCCTAACTTACAAAGACTACTGTAAACTATCTTAACTTACAAAGACAACTGTAAACTATCCTAACTTACAAAGACCACTGTAAACTATCCTAACTTACAAAGACCACTGTAAACTATCCTAACTTACAAAGACCACTGTAAAATATCTTATCTTACAAAGACCACTGTAAACTATCCTAACTTACAAAGACCACTGTAAAATATCCTAACTTACAAAGACTACTGTAAAATATCTTATCTTACAAAGACCACTGTAAAATATCCTAACTTACAAAGACCACTGTAAACTATCCTAACTTACAAAGACCACTGTAAACTATCTTAACTTACAAAGACCACTGTAAACTATCCTAACTTACAAAGACCACTGTAAAATATCTTATCTTACAAAGACTACTCTAAAATATCCTAACTTACAAAGACCACTGTAAAATATCCTAACTTACAAAGACCACTGTAAAATATCTTAACTTACAAAGACCACTGTAAAATATCCTAACTTACAAAGACCACTGTAAACTATCCTAACTTACAAAGACCACTGTAAAATATCCTAACTTACAAAGACCACTGTAAAATATCTTAACTTACAAAGACCACTGTAAAATATCCTAACTTACAAAGACCACTGTAAAATATCCTAACTTACAAAGACCACTGTAAAATATCCTAACTTACAAAGACCACTGTAAACTATCCTAACTTACAAAGACCACTGTAAACTATCTTAACTTACAAAGACCACTGTAAACTATCCTAACTTACAAAGACCACTGTAAAATATCTTATCTTACAAAGACTACTCTAAAATATCCTAACTTACAAAGACCACTGTAAAATATCTTAACTTACAAAAGCCATTTATCTTTCTACAATATCTTGACTTCACAGACCACTTTACTTTTTTTTGTAAAATATCTTAACTTTAAAAACCACCTAGCTTTGTAAAATATCTTAACTTTAAAAACCACCTAGCTTTGTAAAATATCTTAACTTTAAAAACCACCTAGCTTTGTAAAATATTTCAACCTGACAAAGACCACTTAGCTTTGTAAAATATCCTAACTTGACAAAGACCACTTAGCTTTGTAAAATATCCTAACTTGACAAAGACCATTTAGCTTTGTAAAATATGTTAACTTGACAAAGACCACTTACCTTTCGGACATGATTCTGTAAACCTTCAACACCAAAGGACCGAATAACAAACCAAAGTTTTAGGGAACGAAATCGTCTGCTGAGTGGTATTTGCCAATGCTGAAATGAAACAAACACAAACACAAACACATTATCAGAATGGCAGGAAAATATCTAAGATATTGTATATTGGTGACTTAGGATAGAATAAGGTAAACACACTAAATACATAAGTAAGTGGGTAAGTGACTAGGTATTTAAGTGACTGAGTATGTAAGTGACTGAGTGTGTAAGTGACTGAGTGGGTAAGTAACTGAGTGGGTAAGTGACTGAGTGGGTAAGTGGTTAGGTATTTAAGTGACTAGGTATTTAAGTGACTGAGTCGGTAAGTGACTGAGTGGGTAAGTAACTGAGTGGGTAAGTGACTGAGTGGGTAAGTGACTGAGTGGGTAAGTAACTGAGTGGGTAAGTGGTTAGGTATTTAAGTGACTGAGTGGGTAAGTGACTGAGTGGGTAAGTGACTGAGTGGGTAAGTGACTTAATAAATAACAGCACATAAATGACTGAGTACATGGCTTAATAAGCAAGTGAGTGAGTGAGTGAGTGAGTGAGTGAGTGAGTGAGTGAGTGAGTGAGTGAGTGAGTGAGTGAGTGTGTGAGATGGTAAGTGGGTAATTGACTTGGTACCCATTGGATCAGTAATTAAGTAAATAACTGAGTGACCAAATGGGTAAGTGACTTGGTAAATTTGTGAGTGACTCTGTGATCAAATATCAAGTACTTTCAATAACTTACCATATAGTCAATGGCAAGCCCTGTAAAATAAAGTAAATAGATGTGTTAGTCATTTGATTGGGTGTAGACTGTGTGCTGTCATTTGATTGGGTGTAGACTGTGTGCTGTCATTTGATTGGGTGTAGACTGTGGTGTCATTTGATTGGGTGCAGACTGTGTGCTGTCATTTGATTGGGTGCTGTCATTTGATTGGGTGTAGACTGTGTGGGGTCATTTGATTGGGTGTAGACTGTGGTGTCATTTGATTGGGTGTAGACTGTGTGCTGTCATTTGATTGGGTGTAGACTGTGTGCTGTCATTTGATTGGGTGTAGACTGTGTGCTGTCATTTGATTGGGTGTAGACTGTGTGCTATCATTTGATTGGGTGTAGACTGTGGTGTCATTTGATTGGGTGTAGACTGTGTGGTGTCATTTGATTTGGTGTAGACTGTGTGGGGTCATTTGATTGGGTGTAGACTGTGTGGGGTCATTTGATTGGGTGTAGACTGTGTACTGTCATTTGATTGGGTGTAGACTGTGTGGTGTCAATTGATTGGGTGTAGACTGTGGTGTCATTTGATTGGGTGTAAACTGTGGGGTCATTTGATTGGGTGTAGACTGTGCTGTCATTTGATTGGGTGTAGACTGTGGTGTCATTTGATTGGGTGTAGACTGTGTGCTGTCATTTGATTGGGTGTAGTCTGTGGTGTCATTTGATTGGGTGTAGACTGTGGTGTCATTTGATTGGGTGTAGACTGTGTGGGGTCATTTGATTGGGTGTAGACTGTGGTGTCATTTGATTGGGTGTAGACTGTGGTGTCATTTGATTGGGTGTAGACTGTGTGCTGTTATTTAATTGGGTGTAGACTGTGTGGGGTCATTTGATTGGGTTTAGACTGTGTGGGGTCATTTGATTGGGTGTAGACTGTGTGGGGTCATTTGATTGGGTGTAGACTGTGTGGGGTCATTTGATTGGGTGTAGACTGTGTGGGGTCATTTGATTGGGTGTAGACTGTGTGCTGTCATTTGATTGGGTGTAGACTGTGGTGTCATTTGATTGGGTGTAGACTGTGGTGTCAATTAATTGGGTGTAGCCTGTGGTGTCAATTGATTGGGTGTAGACTGTGGTGTCATTTGATTGGGTGTAGACTGTGTGCTGTCATTTGATTGGGTGTAGACTGTGGTGTCATTTGATTGGGTGTAGACTGTGTGCTGTCATTTGATTGGGTGTAGACTATGTGGGGTCATTTGATTGGGTGTAGACTGTGGTGTCATTTGATTGGGTGTAGACTGTGTGGGGTCATTTGATTGGGTGTAGACTGTGGTGTCATTTGATTGGGTGTAGATTGTGTGGTGTCATTTGATTGGGTGTAGACTGTGTGGGGTCATTTGATTGGGTGTAGACTGTGGTGTCATTTGATTGGGTGTAGACTGTGCGCTGTCATTTGATGGGGTGTAGACTGTGCGCTGTCATTTGATGGGGTGTAGACTGTGTGCTGTCATTTGATTGGGTGTAGACTGTGGTGTCATTTGATTGGGTGTAGAATGTGGTGTCATTTGATTGGGTGTAGACTGTGGTGTCATTTGATTGGGTGTAGACTGTGTGGGGTCATTTGATTGGGTGTAGACTGTGTTGGGTCATTTGATTGGGTGTAGACTGTGGTGTCATTTGATTGGGTGTAGACTGTGTGGTGTCATTTGATTGGGATGTAGACTGTGTGCTGTCATTTGATTGGGTGTAGACTGTATGGTGTCATTTGATTGGCTGTAGACTGTGTGGGGTCATTTCATTGGCTGTAGACTGTGTGGGGTCATTTGATTGGCTGACTAGACTGTGTGCTGTCAAAGAATACAAATCAGACTTATACTAGGGAGTCTAACGCTGTTCCTTCCCTTTCCATTGCCTTGACTCCCTGGCTTGAATACAGTGTATTTATGTTTCGACTGTATGATACTTACCTGACTTATCATGTTTCAGATAGAGGGGATTCACATTAAATGTTCTGTGAAGCGATGCACTATGTTTCACCCTGCAATATACAATATATTACAAATTAACAATTACCCAAGTCACTCATTAACTTATTACAAATTAACATTTACCAAAGTCACTAACTATTAAAGTCTTCTACATTAATTTAGGCCATATAAGGCACTCGTTAAGTCTTCTACATTAATTTAGGCCATATGAGGCACTCGTTAAGTCTTCTACATTAATTTAGGCCATATGAGGCACTCGTTAAGTCTTCTACATTAATTTAGGCCATATAAGGCACTCGTTAAATCTTCTACATTAATTTAGGCCATATAAGGCACTCGTTAAATCTTCTACATTAATTTAGGCCATATAAGGCACTCGTTAAGTCTTCTACATTAATTTAGGCCATATGAGGCACTTGTTAAGTCTTCTACATTAATTTAGGCCATATGAGGCACTCGTTAAGTCTTCTACATTAATTTAGGCCATATAAGGCACTCGCATATAAGGCACTCGTTAAGTCTTCTACATTAATTTAGGCCATATGAGGCACTCGTTAAGTCTTCTACATTTGTACCATATTACCAATCCCTGGTAGTATGTGCAGTGTAATAATGATCAAAATTAAAGTCAGTACATTCTATGATCATGAGGTATGAAGGTATGTTCTCTCTCTCTTTTAATTTCTTTTCAGGCATCACAGTGAGTTCTTGTTAGCATATACTTGGAATGCATATATTTCCTGTCCAAATGCACGACATGCCAGGAATGTTAACAGGCATTAGACTAGACGTAAAGGTAAAATTAATGCCAAAATAATCGATTTTGTATGCGTAAACACTTCTATGTGTCTGTGACTTAGCTTGATTTTGGTCATTGACCCTGACAGTCAAGGCCAAGGTCAAAGTCAAAGATTACGGTCTCCTGGAGTCCAAAGATAGGTGGCATGTAATGATAGGGGGTAGACACTTGAATGGAGTGTCAGTATTAAAGTTTATGAGTTATGCAGTAAATATCGATTTTTAACTACAAATATGGCTGCCATTCAGTCAAATTTACACTTACCACATAGCTGTACAGTCAAAGTGTACCATCATCCACTTACTAGGGTTGAAGGCAAATGACTCTGCATATTGTACACCATTTAGTAGGTATCGGAACTCTGGACACATGAAAGCTGTACCAGCATATGCAGCATCTATGTGCATCCATATATTCTCCTTTTCACCTGCAAATAACATTCATTTTATAGTGAATTTCAGTACATTATGGTGAATTGCAGTACATTATAATGAATTGCAGTACATTATAGTGAATTGCAGTATATTATGGTGAATTGCAGTACATTATAGTGAATTGCAGTACATTGTAGTGAATTGCAGTACGTTATAGTCAGTTGCAGTACAATATAGTCAGTTGCAATACATTATGGTCAATTGCAGTACATTATAGTCAACTGCAGTACATTATAGTCAGGTGCAGTACGTTATAGTCAATTGCAGTACATTATAGTCAACTGCAGTACATTATAGTGAATTGCAGTGCGTTATAGTCAACTGCAGTACATTATAGTGAATTGCAGTGCGTTATAGTCAACTGCAGTACATTATAGTCAATATATATATATATTATGTACATACAATGTGTTTGTCTGCTTAGTTCACTGGTATTACATTTCAACAGCATCATAAATATATCTTTATTATCATAACATAAAATAGTTGACATTATACTTACATAGGGGTCCAACCTCCATCATATTATCAAATGCACAGGCACCGGTAGTTCCCAATGTTGCACACAACTACAAAATATTGATATGATTTAATTTGTGTAATTTACATAATCCAATTCTAGTCTTAACTTATATATTTAATTTACATAATCCAATTCTAGTCTTAGCTTATATTTAATTTACATAATCCAATTCTAGTCTTAACTTATATTTAATTTACATAATCCAATTCTAGTCTTAGCTTATATTTAATTTACATAATCCAATTCTAGTCTTAACTTATATCTAATTTACATAATCCAATTCTAGTCTTAACTTATATTTAATTTACATAATCCAATTCTAGTCTTAACTTATATTTAATTTACATAATCCAATTCTAGTCTTAGCTTATATTTAATTTACATAATCCAATTCTAGTCTTAGCTTATATTTAATTTACATAATCCAATTCTAGTCTTAACTTATATTTAATTTACATAATCCAATTCTAGTCTTAGCTTATATTTAATTTACATAATCCAATTCTAGTCTTAGCTTATATTTAATTTACATAATCCAATTCTAGTCTTAACTTATATTTAATTTACATAATCCAATTCTAGTCTTAGCTTATATTTAATTTACATAATCCAATTCTAGTCTTAACTTATATTTAATTTACATAATCCAATTCTAGTCTTAACTTATATTTAATTTACATAATCCAATTCTAGTCTTAACTTATATTTAATTTACATAATCCAATTCTAGTCTTAACTTATATTTAATTTACATAATCCAATTCTAGTCTTAGCTTATATTTAATTTACATAATCCAATTCTAGTCTTAACTTATATTTAATTTACATAATCCAATTCTAGTCTTAACTTATATTTAATTTACATAATCCAATTCTAGTCTTAGCTTATATCTAATTTACATAATCCAATTCTAGTCTTAACTTATATTTAATTTACATAATCCAATTCTAGTCTTAACTTATATTTAATTTACATAATCCAATTCTAGTCTTAACTTATATTTAATTTACATAATCCAATTCTAGTCTTAGCTTATATTTAATTTACATAATCCAATTCTAGTCTTAGCTTATATTTAATTTACATAATCCAATTCTAGTCTTAGCTTATATTTAATTTACATAATCCAATTCTAGTCTTAGCTTATATTTAATTTACATAATCCAATTCTAGTCTTAGCTTATATCTAATTTACATAATCCAATTCTAGTCTTAACTTATATTTAATTTACATAATCCAATTCTAGTCTTAGCTTATATTTAATTTACATAATCCAATTCTAGTCTTAGCTTATATCTAATTTACATAATCCAATTCTAGTCTTAACTTATATTTAATTTACATAATCCAATTCTAGTCTTAACTTATATTTAATTTACATAATCCAATTCTAGTCTTAACTTATATTTAATTTACATAATCCAATTCTAGTCTTAGCTTATATTTAATTTACATAATCCAATTCTAGTCTTAACTTATATTTAATTTACATAATCCAATTCTAGTCTTAGCTTATATCTAATTTACATAATCCAATTCTAGTCTTAGCTTATATCTAATTTACATAATCCAATTCTAGTCTTAACTTATATTTAATTTACATAATCCAATTCTAGTCTTAACTTATATTTAATTTACATAATCCAATTCTAGTCTTAACTTATATCTAATTTACATAATCCAATTCTAGTCTTAGCTTATATCTAATTTACATAATCCAATTCTAGTCTTAACTTATATTTAATTTACATAATCCAATTCTAGTCTTAGCTTATATTTAATTTACATAATCCAATTCTAGTCTTAACTTATATTTAATTTACATAATCCAATTCTAGTCTTAACTTATATTTAATTTACATAATCCAATTCTAGTCTTAACTTATATTTAATTTACATAATATAAGGTGGAAAAAACTTGTAAGTTCATAATCAACAACAAAAAGGATGGGTAGTTTCAATATCATGTGACATCTTTGAGGGTGATTGACATATGATGTCATTGACATATGACGTCATTCAGGGTGATTGACATATGACGTCATTCAGGGTGTTTGACATATGATGTCATTTAGTGTGATTGACATATGACGTGATTTAGTGTGATTGACATATGACGTCATTCAGGGTGATTGACATATGACGTCTTTCAGGGTGATTGACATATGATGTCATTCAGGTGATTGACATATGATGTCATTTAGTGTGATTGACATATGACGTCATTCAGGGTGATTGACATATGATGTCATTTAGTGTGATTGACATATGACGTGATTTAGTGTGATTGACATATGACGTCATTCAGGGTGATTGACATATGACGTCATTTAGTGTGATTGACATATGATGTCATTCAGGGTCATTGACATATGACGTCATTCAGGGTGATTGACATATGATGTCATTTAGTGTGATTGACATATGATGTCATTTAGTGTGATTGACATATGACGTCATTCAGGGTGATTGACATATGACGTCATTCAGGGTGATTGACATATGACGTCATTTAGTGTGATTGACATACGATGTCATTTAGTGTGATTGACATATGATGTCATTTAGTGTGATTGACATATGACGTCATTCAGGGTGATTGACATATGACATCATTCAAGGTGATTGACATATGATGTCATTTAGTGTGATTGACATATGATGTCATTTAGTGTGATTGACATATGACGTCATTCAGGGTGATTGACATATGATGTCATTTAGTGTGATTGACATACGATGTCATTTAGTGTGATTGACATATGATGTCATTTAGTGTGATTGACATATGACGTCATTCAGGGTGATTGACATATGACGTCATTCAGGGTGATTGACATATGACGTCATTCAGGGTGATTGATATATGACGTCATTCAGGGTGATTGACATATGATGGTATAGATAAGAAAAACTAACTTTTATTGCAATTGTACACACCATGTATCTTGTACCCTCTGATTTTAAGTGGTAACTTTTATTGCAATTGTACACACCATGTATCTTGTACCCTCTGATTTTAAGTGTTAACTTTTTATCCACAATTATGTAAATCTTTGAGATACATTCAAACTTTATTTATATTGAGTAAAGTCAACACGACTGATAAACAAAAACTTTATGTTTATATTGATATGGAAATGTATAGCAACACTTTGTTGTTGTAGTTACTCACAAAGAAAGGTATCAGTCCTTTCTCCTTGTCTTCTTTTATAGCCTTCTGAAACTCATCGCCACGGAGACAGAGATTTTCATCAGTTGGAACGAAGTGTACTTTGACCATTGTCATGATACCAGCCTTTTCTACAGATGAATGAGCCTAGGGAGACATTTGAAAATTTAATTCCACAACACAACACAACACAACACAACACAACACAACACAACACAACACAACACAACACAACACAACACAACACAACACAACACAACACAACACTGAGCGATAACCGATATAGAATATGAACTGAAAGATAACTGATATAGAATATCAACTGAAAGATAACTGATATAGAATATCAACTGAAAGATAACTGATATAGAATATTAACTGAAAGATAACTGATATAGAATATCAACTGAAAGATAACTGATATAGAATATCAACTGAAAGATAACTGATATAGAATATCAACTGAAAGATAACTGATATAGAATATCAACTGAAAGATAACTGATATAGAATATCAACTGAAAGATAATTGATATAGAATATGAACTGAAAGATAACTGATATAGAATATTAACTGAAAGATAATTGATATAGAATATGAACTGAAAGATAACTGATATAGAATATTAACTGAAAGATAACTGATATAGAATATCAACTGAAAGATAACTGATATAGAATATGAACTGAAAGATAACTGATATAGAATATCAACTGAAAGATAACTGATATAGAATATCAACTGAAAGATAACTGATATAGAATATGAACTGAAAGATAACTGATATAGAATATTAACTGAAAGATAACTGATATAGAATATGAACTGAAAGATAACTGATATAGAATATGAACTGAAAGGTAACTGACATAGAATATGAACTGAAAGATAACTGATATAGAATATTAACTGAAAGATAACTGATATAGAATATCAACTGAAAGATAACTGATATAGAATATCAACTGAAAGATAACTGATATAGAATATCAACTGAAAGGTAACCGATATAGAATATTAACTGAAAGGTAACCGATATAGAATATCAACTGAAAGATAACTGATATAGAATATTAACTGAAAGATAACTGATATAGAATATCAACTGAAAGATAACTGATATAGAATATCAACTGAAAGATAACTGATATAGAATATCAACTGAAAGGTAACCGATATAGAATATCAACTGAAAGATAACTGATATAGAATATCAACTGAAAGATAACTGATATAGAATATGAACTGAAAGATAACTGATATAGAATATCAACTGAAAGATAACTGATATAGAATATCAACTGAAAGATAACTGATATAGAATATCAACTGAAAGATAACTGATATAGAATATTAACTGAAAGATAACTGATATAGAATATGAACTGAAAGAAGCATCAGGAAGTTGAAGATATATGGAGTACTTTACATGGAAACTAGTATAATATTCTGACTATTCCTCTGAGTTTAATAAGTATACTACAGTAAGTCATGGGACACTGTAATTTACATGACTGAAACCGTTGCCATGGCATCATCACAAGGGGGTAGAAAGAAGGGGCATTATAGGATCTGATGGATACTCATGAGAGTTTGTGTCAAGACACTTAATCTGACGATAGAATACAAATATATGTGAAGTGATAAAAATATTAGCCTTCCTTGGATTGAAATCACAAAGCCTTGTCATAGGTGTAGGTATAGGAAGGTAAATGTCTGTGAAGTAGTAAGTATGTAAATAGGGAGGAAGATGCTAAAGCTATGCCAATACATACATAGATGTGTAGGACGGTGAATGTCATACTTTGTTTAATAGTAATATATCAAATGTATGCAATCTAGACAATCTATAGTATATAGATAAATGTTCAACTTACCTGGTCAGAACAGTAGGCAACTAGTCTAGAAATAATGGCACCTTCATCAACATCCTTGCCGTTTCCACACTCTTGTTTTATCCTCTCAATAGTTTGGGCTCTAGCAGCAAGCATGGCTACTAACGTGGCTTCACTAGCTGTACCCTAGCAACAAAAGAAACACAATGGTTTACCCTAGCAACAAAAGAAACACAATGGTTTACCCTAGCAAAAAAAGAAACACAATGGTTTACCCTAGCAACAAAAGAAACACAATGGTTTACCCTAGTAACAAACACAAGTGCCAACTACCCAAAATACTGCAACATGAAGAATAATGTCTAAGAACCACTGCAACATGCAGATTAGTGTTTAACTGCTGCAACATACAAACGTGTCAAGT
>NC_135567.1:1233108-1253108 GCF_964340395.1 Glandiceps talaboti | reverse complement strand
GTTGACACATTTACACGTACACCTAGACTCTGTTGACACATTTACACGTACACCTAGACTCTGATGACACATTTACACGTACACCTAGACTCTGATGACACATTTACACGTACACCTAGACTCTGATGACACATTTACACGTACACCTAGACTCTGATGACACATTTACACGTACACCTAGACTCTGATGACACATTTACAAGTACACCTAGACTCTGTTGACACATTTACATGTACACCTAGACTGTGATGACACATTTACACGTACACCTAGAATCTGATAACACATTTACACGTACACCTATACTCTGATGACACATTTACACGTACACCTAGACTGTGATGACACATTTACACGTACACCTAGATTCTGATGACACATTTACACGTACACCTATACTGTGATGACACATTTACACGTACACCTAGACTCTGATGACACATTTACACGTACACCTAGACTCTGATGACACATTTACACGTACACCTAGACTCTGATGACACATTTACACGTATACCTAGACTCTGTTGACACATTTACATGTACACCTAGACTGTGATGACACATTTACACGTATACCTAGACTCTGTTGACACATTTACATGTACACCTAGACTCTGATGACACATTTACACGTACACCTAGACTCTGATGACACATTTACACGTACACCTAGACTCTGATGACACATTTACACGTATACCTAGACTCTGTTGACACATTTACATGTACACCTAGACTCTGATGACACATTTACACGTACACCTAGAATGTGATAACACATTTACACGTACACCTATACTCTGATGACACATTTACACGTACACCTAGACTCTGATGACACATTTACACGTACACCTAGATTATGATGACACATTTACACGTACACCTATACTCTGATGACACATTTACACGTACACCTAGACTGTGATGACACATTTACACGTACACCTAGACTCTGATAACACATTTACACGTTCACCTACACTCTGATGACACATTTACACGTACACCTAGACTCTGATGACACATTTACACGTACACCTAGACTCTGATGACACATTTACACGTACACCTAGACTCTGATGACACATTTACACGTACACCTAGACTCTGATGACACATTTACACGTACACCTAGACTGTGATGGCACATTTACACGTACACCTAGACTGTGATGACACATTTACACGTACACCTAGACTCTGATGGCACATTTACACGTACACCTAGACTCTGATGGCACATTTACACGTACACCTAGACTCTGATGACACATTTACACGTACACCTAGACTCTGATGACACATTTACACGTACACCTAGACTCTGATGACACATTTACACGTACACCTAGACTCTGATGACACATTTACACGTACACCTAGACTCTGTTGACACATTTACACGTACACCTAGACTCTGATGACACATTTACACGTACACCTAGACTCTGATGACACATTTACACGTACACCTAGACTGTGATGGCACATTTACACGTACACCTAGACTGTGATGACACATTTACACGTACACCTAGACTCTGATGACACATTTACACGTACACCTAGACTCTGTTGACACATTTACACGTACACCTAGACTCTGATGACACATTTACACGTACACCTAGACTCTGTTGACACATTTACACGTACACCTAGACTCTGTTGACACATTTACACGTACACCTAGACTCTGATGACACATTTACACGTACACCTAGACTCTGATGACACATTTACACGTACACCTAGACTCTGATGACACATTTACACGTACACCTAGACTCTGATGACACATTTACACGTACACCTAGACTCTGATGACACATTTACAAGTACACCTAGACTCTGTTGACACATTTACATGTACACCTAGACTGTGATGACACATTTACACGTACACCTAGAATCTGATAACACATTTACACGTACACCTATACTCTGATGACACATTTACACGTACACCTAGACTGTGATGACACATTTACACGTACACCTAGATTCTGATGACACATTTACACGTACACCTATACTGTGATGACACATTTACACGTACACCTAGACTCTGATGACACATTTACACGTACACCTAGACTCTGATGACACATTTACACGTACACCTAGACTCTGATGACACATTTACACGTATACCTAGACTCTGATGACACATTTACACGTATACCTAGACTCTGTTGACACATTTACATGTACACCTAGACTGTGATGACACATTTACACGTATACCTAGACTCTGTTGACACATTTACATGTACACCTAGACTCTGATGACACATTTACACGTACACCTAGACTCTGATGACACATTTACACGTACACCTAGACTCTGATGACACATTTACACGTATACCTAGACTCTGTTGACACATTTACATGTACACCTAGACTGTGATGACACATTTACACGTACACCTAGAATGTGATAACACATTTACACGTACACCTATACTCTGATGACACATTTACACGTACACCTAGACTCTGATGACACATTTACACGTACACCTAGATTATGATGACACATTTACACGTACACCTATACTCTGATGACACATTTACACGTACACCTAGACTGTGATGACACATTTACACGTACACCTAGACTCTGATAACACATTTACACGTTCACCTACACTCTGATGACACATTTACACGTACACCTAGACTCTGATGACACATTTACACGTACACCTAGACTCTGATGACACATTTACACGTACACCTATACTCTGATGACACATTTACACGTACACCTAGACTCTGATGACACATTTACACCTAGACTCTCTTGACACATTTACACGTCCACCTAGACTCTGATGACACATTTACATGTACACCTAGACTCTCTTGACACATTTACATGTACACCTAGACTCGCTTGACACATTTACACGTACACCTAGACTCTGATGACACATTTACACGTAGACCTAGACTCTGATGACACATTTACACGTACACCTAGACTCTGATGACACATTTACACGTACACCTAGACTCTGTTGACACATTTACATGTACACCTAGACTCTCTTGACACATTTACATGTACACCTAGACTCGCTTGACACATTTACACGTACACCTAGACTCTGATGACACATTTACACCTAGACTCTGATGACACATTACATGTACACCTAGACTCTGATGACACATGTACACGTACACCTAGACTGTGATGACACATGTACACGTACACCTAGACTGTGATGACACATTTACACGTACACCTAGACTCTGATGACACATTTACACGTACACCTATACTCTGATGACACATTTACACGTACACCTAGACTCTGATGACACATTTACACGTACACCTAGACTCTGATGACACATTTACACGTACACCTAGACTGTGATGGCACATTTACACGTACACCTAGACTGTGATGACACATTTACACGTACACCTAGACTCTGATGGCACATTTACACGTACACCTAGACTCTGATGGCACATTTACACGTACACCTAGACTCTGATGACACATTTACACGTACACCTAGACTCTGATGACACATTTACACGTACACCTAGACTCTGATGACACATTTACACGTACACCTAGACTCTGATGACACATTTACACGTACACCTAGACTCTGTTGACACATTTACACGTACACCTAGACTCTGATGACACATTTACACGTACACCTAGACTCTGATGACACATTTACACGTACACCTAGACTGTGATGGCACATTTACACGTACACCTAGACTGTGATGACACATTTACACGTACACCTAGACTCTGATGACACATTTACACGTACACCTAGACTCTGTTGACACATTTACACGTACACCTAGACTCTGATGACACATTTACACGTACACCTAGACTCTGTTGACACATTTACACGTACACCTAGACTCTGTTGACACATTTACACGTACACCTAGACTCTGATGACACATTTACACGTACACCTAGACTCTGATGACACATTTACACGTACACCTAGACTCTGATGACACATTTACACGTACACCTAGACTCTGATGACACATTTACACGTACACCTAGACTCTGATGACACATTTACACGTACACCTAGACTCTGTTGACACATTTACATGTACACCTAGACTGTGATGACACATTTACACGTACACCTAGAATCTGATAACACATTTACACGTACACCTATACTCTGATGACACATTTACACGTACACCTAGACTGTGATGACACATTTACACGTACACCTAGATTCTGATGACACATTTACACGTACACCTATACTGTGATGACACATTTACACGTACACCTAGACTCTGATAACACATTTACACGTACACCTAGACTCTGATGACACATTTACACGTACACCTAGACTCTGATGACACATTTACACGTATACCTAGACTCTGTTGACACATTTACATGTACACCTAGACTGTGATGACACATTTACACGTATACCTAGACTCTGTTGACACATTTACATGTACACCTAGACTCTGATGACACATTTACACGTACACCTAGACTCTGATGACACATTTACACGTACACCTAGACTCTGATGACACATTTACACGTATACCTAGACTCTGTTGACACATTTACATGTACACCTAGACTGTGATGACACATTTACACGTACACCTAGAATGTGATAACACATTTACACGTACACCTATACTCTGATGACACATTTACACGTACACCTAGACTCTGATGACACATTTACACGTACACCTAGATTATGAAGACACATTTACACGTACACCTATACTCTGATGACACATTTACACGTACACCTAGACTGTGATGACACATTTACACGTACACCTAGACTCTGATAACACATTTACACGTTCACCTACACTCTGATGACACATTTACACGTACACCTAGACTCTGATGACACATTTACACGTACACCTAGACTCTGATGACACATTTACACGTACACCTATACTCTGATGACACATTTACACGTACACCTAGACTCTGATGACACATTTACACCTAGACTCTGATGACACATTACATGTACACCTAGACTCTGATGACACATGTACACGTACACCTAGACTCTGATGACACATTTACACCTAGACTCTGATAACACATTTACACGTACACCTAGACTCTGATGACACATTTACACCTAGACTGTGATGACACATTTACACGTACACCTAGACTCTGATAACACATTTACACGTACACCTAGACTCTGATGACACATGTACACGTACACCTAGACTCTGATGACACATTTACACGTATACCTAGACTCTGATAACACATTTACACGTACACCTAGACTCTGATAACACATTTACACGTACACCTAGACTCTGATGACACATTTACACGTACACCTAGACTCTGATAACACATTTACACGTACACCTAGACTCTGATGACACATTTACACGTACACCTAGACTCTGTTGACACATTTACACGTACACCTAGACTCTGTTGACACATTTACACGTACACCTAACCTCTGATAACACATTTACACGTACACCTAGACTCTGATGACACATTTACACGTACACCTAGACTCTGTTGACACATTTACACGTACACCTAGACTCTGTTGACACATTTACATGTACACCTAGACTGTGATGACACATTTACACGTACACCTAGACTCTGTTGACACATTTACATGTACACCTAGACTGTGATGACACATTTACACGTACACCTAGAATCTGATGGCACATTTACACGTACACCTAGACTCTGATGACACATTTACACGTACACCTAGACTCTCTTGACACATTTACATGTACACCTAGACTGTGATGACACATTTACACGTACACCGAGAATCTGATAACACATTTACACGTACACCTAGACTCTGATGGCACATCAACTAGAGACACATACTAATACTAGTGTTGTGTTATGTCACGTGATACATTCCACACGTGGGTGCCTCTCTTGCAGTACCCCGTAAGCAAGATAATACTGGTAGTCACCAGAATGAAAAAAAAGACCACCACTTTTCAATCAAAGTAGACATAACTTACGGCCGCTGTGTGTTTGATTGTTTGTTTGCCTGTTTGTTTTTTGTTTGTTTGTTTGTTTGTGGTGTGTCCTGTTATTGTTAGCCTTCACGTAAAGTGATACTAGGTTTGAAATTGAAAGTATTCCTGATTATTTAAATCTGCTTACGATATGACATGAATCATTTGAAATTCGGATTCATTTTGTTTGTCACGTGTCTTTTTGTTACAAAACAAGTTGTATTATTCCTCAAAACTTTATTAAAAATTGAAGGTTTGGGCAATGTGTCAACATATGAATGAAAAGGGAACCTTTTACAAGAATTGGACAATGTAACCATAGTAAACATCAAATAGTGTTTAAATATCGTAGCTAAAAGCAAACAGGACCGAATCGTAGCTAAAACCAAACAGGACAGAATCGTAACTAAAACCAAAGAGGACAGAATCGTAGCTAAAACCAAAGAGGACAGAATCGTAGCTAAAACCAAACAGGACAGAATCGTAGATAAAACCAAACAGGACAGAATCGTAACTAAAACCAATGAGGACAGAATCGTAGCTAAAACCAATGAGGACAGAATCGTAACTAAAACCAAACAGGACAGAATCGTAACTAAAACCAAACAGGACAGAATCGTAGCTAAAACCAAACAGGACAGAATCGTAACTAAAACCAATGAGGACAGAATCGTAGCTAAAACCAAACAGGACAGAATCGTAACTAAAACCAAACAGGACAGAATCGTAGCTAAAACCAAACAGGACAGAATCGTAGCTAAAACCAAACAGGACAGAATCGTAACTAAAACCAAACAGGACAGAATCGTAACTAAAACCAAACAGGACAGAATCGTAACTAAAACCAAACAGGACAGAATCGTAACTAAAACCAAACAGGACAGAATCGTAACTAAAACCAATGAGGACAGAATCGTAACTAAAACCAAACAGGACAGAATCGTAACTAAAACCAAACAGGACAGAATCGTAACTAAAACCAAACAGGACAGAATCGTAACTAAAACCAATGAGGACAGAATCGTAACTAAAACCAAACAGGACAGAATCGTAGCTAAAACCAAAGAGGACAGAATCGTAGCTAAAACCAAAGAGGACAGAATCGTAGCTAAAACCAAACAGGACAGAATCGTAGATAAAACCAAACAGGACAGAATCGTAACTAAAACCAATGAGGACAGAATCGTAGCTAAAACCAATGAGGACAGAATCGTAACTAAAACCAAACAGGACAGAATCGTAACTAAAACCAAACAGGACAGAATCGTAGCTAAAACCAATGAGGACAGAATCGTAACTAAAACCAAACAGGACAGAATCGTAGCTAAAACCAAACAGGACAGAATCGTAACTAAAACCAAACAGGACAGAATCGTAGCTAAAACCAATGAGGACAGAATCGTAACTAAAACCAAACAGGACAGAATCGTAACTAAAACCAAACAGGACAGAATCGTAGCTAAAACCAAACAGGACAGAATCGTAGCTAAAACCAAACAGGACAGAATCGTAACTAAAACCAAACAGGACAGAATCGTAACTAAAACCAATGAGGACAGAATCGTAACTAAAACCAAACAGGACAGAATCGTAACTAAAACCAAACAGGACAGAATCGTAGCTAAAACCAAACAGGACAGAATCGTAGCTAAAACCAAACAGGACAGAATCGTAACTAAAACCAAACAGGACAGAATCGTAGCTAAAACCAATGAGGACAGAATCGTAGCTAAAACCAAACAGGACAGAATCGTAACTAAAACCAATGAGGACAGAATCGTAACTAAAACCAAACAGGACAGAATCGTAACTAAAACCAAACAGGACAGAATCGTAGATAAAACCAAACAGGACAGAATCGTAACTAAAACCAATGAGGACAGAATCGTAACTAAAACCAATGAGGACAGAATCGTAACTAAAACCAAACAGGACAGAATCGTAACTAAAACCAAACAGGACAGAATCGTAACTAAAACCAAACAGGACAGAATCGTAACTAAAACCAATGAGGACAGAATCGTAACTAAAACCAAACAGGACAGAATCGTAACTAAAACCAATGAGGACAGAATCGTAGCTAAAACCAAACAGGACAGAATCGTAACTAAAACCAAACAGGACAGAATCGTAACTAAAACCAATGAGGACAGAATCGTAACTAAAACCAAACAGGACAGAATCGTAACTAAAACCAATGAGGACAGAATCGTAGCTAAAACCAAACAGGACAGAATCGTAGCTAAAACCAAACAGGACAGAATCGTAACTAAAACCAAACAGGACCGAATCGTAACTAAAACCAATGAGGACAGAATCGTAACTAAAACCAATGAGGACAGAATCGTAACTAAAACCAAACAGGACAGAATCGTAGCTAAAACCAAACAGGACAGAATCGTAACTAAAACCAAACAGGACAGAATCGTAACTAAAACCAATGAGGACAGAATCGTAGCTAAAACCAAACAGGACAGAATCGTAACTAAAACCAAACAGGACAGAATCGTAACTAAAACCAAACAGGACAGAATCGTAACTAAAACCAATGAGGACAGAATCGTAACTAAAACCAAACAGGACAGAATCGTAACTAAAACCAAACAGGACAGAATCGTAACTAAAACCAAACAGGACAGAATCGTAACTAAAACCAAACAGGACAGAATCGTAGATAAAACCAAACAGGACAGAATCGTAACTAAAACCAATGAGGACAGAATCGTAACTAAAACCAATGAGGACAGAATCGTAACTAAAACCAAACAGGACAGAATCGTAACTAAAACCAAACAGGACAGAATCGTAGCTAAAACCAATGAGGACAGAATCGTAGCTAAAACCAAACAGGACAGAATCGTAACTAAAACCAATGAGGACAGAATCGTAACTAAAACCAAACAGGACAGAATCGTAACTAAAACCAAACAGGACAGAATCGTAGATAAAACCAAACAGGACAGAATCGTAACTAAAACCAATGAGGACAGAATCGTAACTAAAACCAATGAGGACAGAATCGTAACTAAAACCAAACAGGACAGAATCGTAACTAAAACCAATGAGGACAGAATCGTAACTAAAACCAAACAGGACAGAATCGTAACTAAAACCAAACAGGACAGAATCGTAACTAAAACCAAACAGGACAGAATCGTAACTAAAACCAAACAGGACAGAATCGTAACTAAAACCAATGAGGACAGAATCGTAGCTAAAACCAATGAGGACAGAATCGTAACTAAAACCAAACAGGACAGAATCGTAACTAAAACCAATGAGGACAGAATCGTAACTAAAACCAAACAGGACAGAATCGTAACTAAAACCAAACAGGACAGAATCGTAGCTAAAACCAAACAGGACAGAATCGTAACTAAAACCAAACAGGACAGAATCGTAACTAAAACCAAACAGGACAGAATCGTAGCTAAAACCAATGAGGACAGAATCGTAACTAAAACCAAACAGGACAGAATCGTAACTAAAACCAAACAGGACAGAATCGTAGCTAAAACCAAACAGGACAGAATCGTAACTAAAACCAAACAGGACAGAATCGTAACTAAAACCAAACAGGACAGAATCGTAACTAAAACCAAACAGGACAGAATCGTAACTAAAACCAAACAGGACAGAATCGTAACTAAAACCAAACAGGACAGAATCGTAACTAAAACCAAACAGGACAGAATCGTAGCTAAAACCAAACAGGACAGAATCGTAACTAAAACCAAACAGGACAGAATCGTAACTAAAACCAAACAGGACAGAATCGTAACTAAAACCAAACAGGACAGAATCGTAACTAAAACCAAACAGGACAGAATCGTAGCTAAAACCAAACAGGACAGAATCGTAACTAAAACCAAACAGGACAGAATCGTAACTAAAACCAAACAGGACAGAATCGTAACTAAAACCAAACAGGACAGAATCGTAACTAAAACCAAACAGGACAGAATCGTAACTAAAACCAATGAGGACAGAATCGTAACTAAAACCAATGAGGACAGAATCGTAACTAAAACCAATGAGGACAGAATCGTAACTAAAACCAAACAGGACAGAATCGTAACTAAAACCAAACAGGACAGAATCGTAACTAAAACCAAACAGGACAGAATCGTAACTAAAACCAAACAGGACAGAATCGTAGCTAAAACCAATGAGGACAGAATCGTAACTAAAACCAAACAGGACAGAATCGTAGCTAAAACCAAACAGGACAGAATCGTAACTAAAACCAAACAGGACAGAATCGTAGCTAAAACCAATGAGGACAGAATCGTAACTAAAACCAAACAGGACAGAATCGTAACTAAAACCAAACAGGACAGAATCGTAGCTAAAACCAAACAGGACAGAATCGTAGCTAAAACCAAACAGGACAGAATCGTAACTAAAACCAAACAGGACAGAATCGTAACTAAAACCAATGAGGACAGAATCGTAACTAAAACCAAACAGGACAGAATCGTAACTAAAACCAAACAGGACAGAATCGTAGCTAAAACCAAACAGGACAGAATCGTAGCTAAAACCAAACAGGACAGAATCGTAACTAAAACCAAACAGGACAGAATCGTAGCTAAAACCAATGAGGACAGAATCGTAGCTAAAACCAAACAGGACAGAATCGTAACTAAAACCAATGAGGACAGAATCGTAACTAAAACCAAACAGGACAGAATCGTAACTAAAACCAAACAGGACAGAATCGTAGATAAAACCAAACAGGACAGAATCGTAACTAAAACCAATGAGGACAGAATCGTAACTAAAACCAATGAGGACAGAATCGTAACTAAAACCAAACAGGACAGAATCGTAACTAAAACCAAACAGGACAGAATCGTAACTAAAACCAAACAGGACAGAATCGTAACTAAAACCAATGAGGACAGAATCGTAACTAAAACCAAACAGGACAGAATCGTAACTAAAACCAATGAGGACAGAATCGTAGCTAAAACCAAACAGGACAGAATCGTAACTAAAACCAAACAGGACAGAATCGTAACTAAAACCAATGAGGACAGAATCGTAACTAAAACCAAACAGGACAGAATCGTAACTAAAACCAATGAGGACAGAATCGTAGCTAAAACCAAACAGGACAGAATCGTAGCTAAAACCAAACAGGACAGAATCGTAACTAAAACCAAACAGGACCGAATCGTAACTAAAACCAATGAGGACAGAATCGTAACTAAAACCAATGAGGACAGAATCGTAACTAAAACCAAACAGGACAGAATCGTAGCTAAAACCAAACAGGACAGAATCGTAACTAAAACCAAACAGGACAGAATCGTAACTAAAACCAATGAGGACAGAATCGTAGCTAAAACCAAACAGGACAGAATCGTAACTAAAACCAAACAGGACAGAATCGTAACTAAAACCAAACAGGACAGAATCGTAACTAAAACCAATGAGGACAGAATCGTAACTAAAACCAAACAGGACAGAATCGTAACTAAAACCAAACAGGACAGAATCGTAACTAAAACCAAACAGGACAGAATCGTAACTAAAACCAAACAGGACAGAATCGTAGATAAAACCAAACAGGACAGAATCGTAACTAAAACCAATGAGGACAGAATCGTAACTAAAACCAATGAGGACAGAATCGTAACTAAAACCAAACAGGACAGAATCGTAACTAAAACCAAACAGGACAGAATCGTAGCTAAAACCAATGAGGACAGAATCGTAGCTAAAACCAAACAGGACAGAATCGTAACTAAAACCAATGAGGACAGAATCGTAACTAAAACCAAACAGGACAGAATCGTAACTAAAACCAAACAGGACAGAATCGTAGATAAAACCAAACAGGACAGAATCGTAACTAAAACCAATGAGGACAGAATCGTAACTAAAACCAATGAGGACAGAATCGTAACTAAAACCAAACAGGACAGAATCGTAACTAAAACCAATGAGGACAGAATCGTAACTAAAACCAAACAGGACAGAATCGTAACTAAAACCAAACAGGACAGAATCGTAACTAAAACCAAACAGGACAGAATCGTAACTAAAACCAAACAGGACAGAATCGTAACTAAAACCAATGAGGACAGAATCGTAGCTAAAACCAATGAGGACAGAATCGTAACTAAAACCAAACAGGACAGAATCGTAACTAAAACCAATGAGGACAGAATCGTAACTAAAACCAAACAGGACAGAATCGTAACTAAAACCAAACAGGACAGAATCGTAGCTAAAACCAAACAGGACAGAATCGTAACTAAAACCAAACAGGACAGAATCGTAACTAAAACCAAACAGGACAGAATCGTAGCTAAAACCAATGAGGACAGAATCGTAACTAAAACCAAACAGGACAGAATCGTAACTAAAACCAAACAGGACAGAATCGTAGCTAAAACCAAACAGGACAGAATCGTAACTAAAACCAAACAGGACAGAATCGTAACTAAAACCAAACAGGACAGAATCGTAACTAAAACCAAACAGGACAGAATCGTAACTAAAACCAAACAGGACAGAATCGTAACTAAAACCAAACAGGACAGAATCGTAACTAAAACCAAACAGGACAGAATCGTAGCTAAAACCAAACAGGACAGAATCGTAACTAAAACCAAACAGGACAGAATCGTAACTAAAACCAAACAGGACAGAATCGTAACTAAAACCAAACAGGACAGAATCGTAACTAAAACCAAACAGGACAGAATCGTAGCTAAAACCAAACAGGACAGAATCGTAACTAAAACCAAACAGGACAGAATCGTAACTAAAACCAAACAGGACAGAATCGTAACTAAAACCAAACAGGACAGAATCGTAACTAAAACCAAACAGGACAGAATCGTAACTAAAACCAATGAGGACAGAATCGTAACTAAAACCAATGAGGACAGAATCGTAACTAAAACCAATGAGGACAGAATCGTAACTAAAACCAAACAGGACAGAATCGTAACTAAAACCAATGAGGACAGAATCGTAGCTAAAACCAAACAGGACAGAATCGTAGCTAAAACCAAACAGGACAGAATCGTAACTAAAACCAAACAGGACAGAATCGTAACTAAAACCAATGAGGACAGAATCGTAACTAAAACCAATGAGGACAGAATCGTAACTAAAACCAAACAGGACAGAATCGTAACTAAAACCAAACAGGACAGAATCGTAACTAAAACCAAACAGGACAGAATCGTAGCTAAAACCAAACAGGACAGAATCGTAGCTAAAACCAAACAGGACAGAATCGTAGCTAAAACCAAACAGGACAGAATCGTAGCTAAAACCAAACAGGACAGAATCGTAGCTAAAACCAATGAGGACAGAATCGTAGCTAAAACCAAACAGGACAGAATCGTAGCTAAAACCAAACAGGACAGAATCGTAACTAAAACCAAACAGGACAGAATCGTAGCTAAAACCAAACAGGACAGAATCGTAGCTAAAACCAATGAGGACAGAATCGTAACTAAAACCAAACAGGACAGAATCGTAGCTAAAACCAATGAGGACAGAATCGTAGCTAAAACCAAACAGGACAGAATCGTAACTAAAACCAAACAGGACAGAATCGTAACTAAAACCAAACAGGACAGAATCGTAGCTAAAACCAAACAGGACAGAATCGTAACTAAAACCAAACAGGACAGAATCGTAACTAAAACCAATGAGGACAGAATCGTAACTAAAACCAAACAGGACAGAATCGTAACTAAAACCAATGAGGACAGAATCGTAACTAAAACCAAACAGGACAGAATCGTAACTAAAACCAATGAGGACAGAATCGTAACTAAAACCAATGAGGACAGAATCGTAACTAAAACCAAACAGGACAGAATCGTAACTAACACCAAACAGGACAGAATCGTAGCTAAAACCAAACAGGACAGAATCGTAGCTAAAACCAAACAGGACAGAATCGTAACTAAAACCAATGAGGACAGAATCGTAACTAAAACCAAACAGGACAGAATCGTAACTAAAACCAAACAGGACAGAATCGTAACTAAAACCAATGAGGACAGAATCGTAACTAAAACCAAACAGGACAGAATCGTAGCTAAAACCAAACAGGACAGAATCGTAACTAAAACCAAACAGGACAGAATCGTAACTAAAACCAAACAGGACAGAATCGTAACTAAAACCAATGAGGACAGAATCGTAACTAAAACCAAACAGGACAGAATCGTAACTAAAACCAAACAGGACAGAATCGTAACTAAAACCAATGAGGACAGAATCGTAACTAAAACCAAACAGGACAGAATCGTAACTAAAACCAATGAGGACAGAATCGTAACTAAAACCAAACAGGACAGAATCGTAACTAAAACCAAACAGGACAGAATCGTAACTAAAACCAAACAGGACAGAATCGTAACTAAAACCAAACAGGACAGAATCGTAACTAAAACCAATGAGGACAGAATCGTAACTAAAACCAAACAGGACAGAATCGTAACTAAAACCAAACAGGACAGAATCGTAACTAAAACCAAACAGGACAGAATCGTAACTAAAACCAAACAGGACAGAATCGTAACTAAAACCAAACAGGACAGAATCGTAGCTAAAACCAAACAGGACAGAATCGTAACTAAAACCAATGAGGACAGAATCGTAACTAAAACCAAACAGGACAGAATCGTAACTAAAACCAATGAGGACAGAATCGTAACTAAAACCAAACAGGACAGAATCGTAACTAAAACCAATGAGGACAGAATCGTAACTAAAACCAAACAGGACAGAATCGTAACTAAAACCAAACAGGACAGAATCGTAGCTAAAACCAAACAGGACAGAATCGTAACTAAAACCAATGAGGACAGAATCGTAACTAAAACCAATGAGGACAGAATCGTAACTAAAACCAAACAGGACAGAATCGTAGCTAAAACCAAACAGGACAGAATCGTAACTAAAACCAAACAGGACAGAATCGTAACTAAAACCAAACAGGACAGAATCGTAACTAAAACCAAACAGGACAGAATCGTAACTAAAACCAAACAGGACAGAATCGTAGCTAAAACCAAACAGGACAGAATCGTAACTAAAACCAATGAGGACAGAATCGTAACTAAAACCAAACAGGACAGAATCGTAACTAAAACCAATGAGGACAGAATCGTAACTAAAACCAAACAGGACAGAATCGTAACTAAAACCAAACAGGACAGAATCGTAGCTAAAACCAAACAGGACAGAATCGTAACTAAAACCAATGAGGACAGAATCGTAACTAAAACCAAACAGGACAGAATCGTAACTAAAACCAATGAGGACAGAATCGTAACTAAAACCAAACAGGACAGAATCGTAACTAAAACCAAACAGGACAGAATCGTAGCTAAAACCAAACAGGACAGAATCGTAACTAAAACCAAACAGGACAGAATCGTAACTAAAACCAATCAGGACAGAATCGTAACTAAAACCAATGAGGACAGAATCGTAACTAAAACCAAACAGGACAGAATCGTAACTAAAACCAAACAGGACAGAATCGTAACTAAAACCAATCAGGACAGAATCGTAACTAAAACCAAACAGGACAGAATCGTAACTAAAACCAAACAGGACAGAATCGTAACTAAAACCAATCAGGACAGAATCGTAACTAAAACCAATGAGGACAGAATCGTAACTAAAACCAATGAGGACAGGATCGTAGCTAAAACCAAACAGGACAGAATCGTAGCTAAAACCAAACAGGACAGAATCGTAACTAAAACCAAACAGGACAGAATCGTAGCTAAAACCAATGAGGACAGAATCGTAACTAAAACCAATGAGGACAGAATCGTAACTAAAACCAAACAGGACAGAATCGTAACTAAAACCAAACAGGACAGAATCGTAACTAAAACCAAACAGGACAGAATCGTAACTAAAACCAATCAGGACAGAATCGTAACTAAAACCAATGAGGACAGAATCGTAACTAAAACCAATGAGGACAGAATCGTAACTAAAACCAAACAGGACAGAATCGTAACTAAAACCAAACAGGACAGAATCGTAACTAAAACCAATGAGGACAGAATCGTAACTAAAACCAAACAGGACAGAATCGTAACTAAAACCAAACAGGACAGAATCGTAACTAAAACCAAACAGGACAGAATCGTAACTAAAACCAAACAGGACAGAATCGTAACTAAAACCAATGAGGACAGAATCGTAGCTAAAACCAAACAGGACAGAATCGTAACTAAAACCAAACAGGACAGAATCGTAACTAACACCAAACAGGACAGAATCGTAACTAAAACCAAACAGGACAGAATCGTAACTAAAACCAAACAGGACAGAATCGTAACTAAAACCAAACAGGACAGGATCGTAACTAAAACCAAACAGGACAGAATCGTAGCTAAAACCAAACAGGACAGAATCGTAACTAAAACCAATGAGGACAGAATCGTAACTAAAACCAATGAGGACAGGATCGTAGCTAAAACCAAACAGGACAGAATCGTAGCTAAAACCAAACAGGACAGAATCGTAGCTAAAACCAAACAGGACAGAATCGTAACTAAAACCAAACAGGACAGAATCGTAGCTAAAACCAAACAGGACAGAATCGTAACTAAAACCAAACAGGACAGAATCGTAACTAAAACCAATGAGGACAGAATCGTAACTAAAACCAATGAGGACAGAATCGTAGCTAAAACCAAACAGGACAGAATCGTAGCTAAAACCAAACAGGACAGAATCGTAACTAAAACCAAACAGGACAGAATCGTAACTAAAACCAAACAGGACAGAATCGTAGCTAAAACCAAACAGGACAGAATCGTAGCTAAAACCAAACAGGACAGAATCGTAGCTAAAACCAAACAGGACAGAATCGTAACTAAAACCAAACAGGACAGGATCGTAACTAAAACCAATGAGGACAGAATCGTAGCTAAAACCAATGAGGACAGGATCGTAACTAAAACCAAACAGGACAGAATCGTAACTAAAACCAAACAGGACAGGATCGTAACTAAAACCAAACAGGACAGAATCGTAACTAAAACCAATGAGGACAGAATCGTAACTAAAACCAAACAGGACAGAATCGTAACTAAAACCAAACAGGACAGGATCGTAACTAAAACCAAACAGGACAGAATCGTAACTAAAACCAATGAGGACAGAATCGTAACTAAAACCAAACAGGACAGAATCGTAACTAAAACCAAACAGGACAGAATCGTAACTAAAACCAAACAGGACAGAATCGTAACTAAAACCAAACAGGACAGGATCGTAACTAAATCCAATGAGGACAGGTTCGTAACTAAAACCAAACAGGACAGAATCGTAACTAAAACCAAACAGGACAGAATCGTAACTAAAACCAAACAGGACAGAATCGTAGCTAAAACCAAACAGGACAGAATCGTAACTAAAACCAAACAGGACAGAATCGTAACTAAAACCAAACAGGACAGAATCGTAACTAAAACCAAACAGGACAGAATCGTAGCTAAAACCAAACAGGACAGAATCGTAACTAAAACCAAACAGGACAGAATCGTAACTAAAACCAAACAGGACAGGATCGTAACTAAAACCAAACAGGACAGAATCGTAGCTAAAACCAAACAGGACAGAATCGTAACTAAAACCAATGAGGACAGAATCGTAACTAAAACCAAACAGGACAGAATCGTAACTAAAACCAAACAGGACAGAATCGTAACTAAAACCAAACAGGACAGAATCGTAACTAAAACCAAACAGGACAGAATCGTAACTAAAACCAAACAGGACAGAATCGTAACTAAAACCAAACAGGACAGAATCGTAACTAAAACCAAACAGGACAGAATCGTAACTAAAACCAAACAGGACAGAATCGTAACTAAAACCAAACAGGACAGGATCGTAACTAAAACCAAACAGGACAGAATCGTAACTAAAACCAATGAGGACAGGATCGTAACTAAAACCAAACAGGACAGAATCGTAACTAAAACCAATGAGGACAGAATCGTAACTAAAACCAAACAGGACAGAATCGTAACTAAAACCAAACAGGACAGGATCGTAACTAAAACCAAACAGGACAGAATCGTAACTAAAACCAATGAGGACAGAATCGTAACTAAAACCAAACAGGACAGAATCGTAACTAAAACCAAACAGGACAGAATCGTAGCTAAAACCAAACAGGACAGAATCGTAACTAAAACCAAACAGGACAGAATCGTAGCTAAAACCAAACAGGACAGCTTATCAGCTTATTCTCAAATCTTCACAAAACGTTATTGTTTTTAAATAATTCATTAATTAGGCTTTATAAAAAAGATTGTGTAGTTCCGGTTATCCGACCCCTACTAGTTTTCCACTGCCAAACCTATTTCAATTTTACATATTCGAGAAAAAAAATGATAAAATCGCGAAAATTGTGAAGAATCGCCAGAAATAGTGGATGTGGAACCTGATATCAACTTTAAAAGACAATGTAAAACTGTAACGTTCTTCCAATCTGTAATGGCTGTATATGTGATGGGATGAAACCAATAACACAGAGACCATTTATGGAAAACAACAGAAAATATAAATTACCTGAACTAGTCATTCACATATGAAGAAACATGATAATAATGAAAAAAGTCTACCTACTCCACCTATTCTAACATTGAGCGTAATCGGAACCATACAATTTTTTATTGAGTATCCTTTTGCCTAGTTCCTAATGTTTCCTACTTTGTCCATTTAGGCAATTACTGATAGTAAAACCGTTTATTTGGGATTCAAACGTAGGCCAAGTCTTTCTCATTTGGTGGGACAGCACGGTTACATGTACCATTGTTCTCCATTTGCTTGACATGTGTGGTCTGCATGCTCGACTTTGGTAGCCTACGCACACAAAACTCGCCTCGCAAAGCTCGACGTGGGTGGTCTACAAAACTGAAGTTCACTTTCTATTGCCCTATGTACTAACAGCATCTCAAGAACTTTTACTAATTTGGAAATTTTATCAACTATGTTGCCAGTATATATAATATGTAATTGAGGTATACTACAGGTAACATTGTTGTCAGTATATATAATATGTAATTGAGGTATACTACAGGTAACTATGTTGTCAGTATATATAATATGTAATTGAGGTATACTACAGGTAACATTGTAATTGAGGTATACTACAGGTAACATTGTAATTGAGGTATACTACAGGTAACATTGTAATTGAGGTATACTACAGGTAACATTGTAATTGAGGTATACTACAGGTAACATTGTAATTGAGGTATACTACAGGTAACATTGTAATTGAGGTATACTATAGGTTACATTGTAATTGAGGTATACTATAGGTTACATTGTTGTCAAATACACTCACAGAAATGACAACATATTTTGTATTGAACAGATTCCCCTCCGAATATTCTAAAATACGCCGGTTTTTTTTTTGGTGTGTATGTGTGTGTGTGTGTGGGGGGGGGGGGGGTTAGGGGGTGGTGGTGTCGAATTATGATACTTCGAAATGCTCGTATACTTTGCTTACTCAAACAGTGACGTCATCACATCTACAAAATACAGGGAAACAGAATCTTAACCAGATTGACAGGAATTAACAATAAGGTGGTTTTCAAATGTTTGACGACAAAATTAGAACCTGTCTACCGTGACTTCTATTTGTAAGGTGTATGCTATGTGTGCAATACAGTGATATGTCATTTGATGTCAGGTGGTGTAAATTCAATCTGATATCACATCATGATGTAAATAACTTAGTTAACTTCAGTATGTGAAAAACGTAGCTAACTTCAGTAAGTGAAAAAACGTAGCTAACTTCAGTATGTGAAAAACGTAGCTAACTTCAGTATGTGAAAAACGTAGCTAACTTCAGTATGTGAAAAACGTAGCTAACTTCAGTATGTGAAAAACGTAGCTAACTTCAGTATGTGAAAAACG
>NC_135567.1:1220608-1228108 GCF_964340395.1 Glandiceps talaboti | reverse complement strand
TATATTAAATGCTAGAAGGTGCAGGGAATGACGTTTAGCCGTGAGCTCGATATATTGTTACTGATCGGGAACCTTTGGAGTATAGAATCCGAGATATTACTTCAAGAGTTCTCATACGTTCTGTTACTCTATGACAGGTGTTCGTTAGTCCATATTTAGAATTAGAACTTAGAGCTTGGAAATGATACACTTCACAAATGATATAATATGTGGAAACTGGTGGTTTTTGTACTCAACTATAGGGGATACAACATAAATGGGTTTAGTATGCTTGAAATCACTCTAGTATAAAACAAAATATGTTATCTTATATCTTAAATGATGTCCACTGTCACTAACACTTTCACATTATCTGAATTTTTTCGCCTGGGTGGTTACCCTGGTAGCATGGAAGGGTGTTCAAAGAACTGACTTCCTTGTTACAGTAAAGTACATATACTGTAATGAATGTTGATTGTAGTTTCGGTTTCGGTTGATGTAAGCCATTGAGGGGTCAGTTATGTAAGGTATAGTAGTGATACTGTAATGTATAGTAGTGATACTGTAATGAATAGTAGTGATACTGTAATGTATAGTAGTGATACTGTTATGTATAGTGGTGATACTGTAATGTATAGTAGTGATACTGTAATGTATAGTAGTGATACTGTAAGGTATAGTAGTGATACTGTAAGGTATAGTAGTGATACTGTAATGTATAGTAGTGATACTGTAAGGTATAGTAGTGATACTGTAAGGTGTAGTAGTGATACTGTAAGGTATAGTAGTGATACTGTAAGGTATAGTAGTGATACTGTAAGGTATAGTAGTGATACTGTAAGGTATAGTGGTGATACTGTAATGTATAGTGGTGATACTGTAATGTATAGTAGTGATACTGTAATGTATAGTAGTGATACTGTAATGTATAGTAGTGATACTGTAAGGTATAGTAGTGATACTGTAAGGTATAGTAGTGATACTGTAATGTATAGTAGTGATACTGTAATGTATAGTAGTGATACTGTAAGGTATAGTAGTGATACTGTAAGGTATAGTAGTGATACTGTAAGGTATAGTGGTGATACTGTAATGTATAGTGGTGATACTGTAATGTATAGTGGTGATACTGTAATGTATAGTAGTGATACTGTATGATACTGTAATGTATAGTAGTGATACTGTAATGTATAGTAGTGATACTGTAATGTATAGTAGTGATACTGTAATGTATAGTAGTGATACTGTAATGTATAGTAGTGGTACTGTAATGTATAGTAGTGATACTGTAAGGTATAGTAGTGATACTGTAATGTATAGTAGTGATACTGTAATGTATAGTAGTGGTACTGTAAGGTATAGTAGTGATACTGTAAGGTATAGTAGTGATACTGTAAGGTATAGTAGTGATACTGTAATGTATAGTAGTGATACTGTAATGTATAGTAGTGATACTGTAATGTATAGTAGTGATACTGTAATGTATAGTAGTGATACTGTAATGTATAGTAGTGGTACTGTAATGTATAGTAGTGATACTGTAAGGTATAGTAGTGATACTGTAATGTATAGTAGTGATACTGTAATGTATAGTAGTGGTACTGTAAGGTATAGTAGTGATACTGTAATGTATAGTAGTGGTACTGTAATGTATAGTAGTGATACTGTAATGTATAGTAGTGATACTGTAAGGTATAGTAGTGATACTGTAATGTATAGTAGTGTTACTGTAAGGTATAGTAGTGATACTGTAAGGTATAGTAGTGATACTGTAATGTATAGTAGTGATACTGTAATGTATAGTAGTGATATTGTAATGTATAGTAGTGATACTGTAATGTATAGTAGTGATACTGTAAGGTATAGTAGTGATACTGTAATGTATAGTAGTGATACTGTAATGTATAGTAGTGATACTGTAATGTATAGTAGTGATACTGTAATGTATAGTAGTGGTACTGTAAGGTATAGTAGTGATACTGTAATGTATAGTGGTGATACTGTAATGTATAGTGGTGATACTGTAATGTATAGTAGTGATACTGTAATGTATAGTAGTGGTACTGTAAGCTATAGTAATGATACTGTAATGTATAGTGGTGATACTGTAAAATATAGTAGTGATACTGTAATGTATAGTAGTGATACTGTAATGTATAGTAGTGATACTGTAAGGTATAGTAGAACACTTCGCCCTGGTTAGATATTTGTAAAGTAGAACAATTCACCCGGGGTAGATAACTGTAAAGTAGAACACCTCGCCCAAATATCTACCCAAATATTAGCCTGGCATTTCTAGAAGTATCTGTTGAGGTAATTCCATAAATACAGCTTGGCATTTCTAGAAGTATCTGATAAGGTAATTCTATAAATATTAGTTTTGCGTTTCTAGAAATATCTGATATGGTAATTCTATAAATATTAACTTGATATTTCGAGAAGTATCTGTTGAGGTAATTCTATAAATATTAGCTTTGCGTTTCTAGAAATATCTGATAAGGTAATTCGATAATTATTAACTTGATATTTCGAGAAGTATCTGATGGGGTAATTCCATAAATATTAGCTTGGTGTTTCTAGAAGTATCTGATGCGGTAATACCATGAATATTAGCTTTGCGTTTCTAGAAAAATCTGATGAGGTAATTCCATAAATATTAGCTTGGTGTTTCTAGAAGTATCTGATGCGGTAATACCATAAATATTAGCTTTGCGTTTCTAGAAAAATCTGATGAGGTAATTCCATAAATATTAGCTTTGCGTTTCTAGAAATATCTGCTAAGGTAATTCTATAAATATTAACTTGATATTTCGAGAAGTATCTGTTGAGGTAATTCTATAAATATTAGCTTTTCAATTCTAGAAATATCTGATAAGGTAATTCTATAAATATTATCTTGATATTTCGAGAAGTATCTGTTGACGTAATTCCATAAATACTAGCTTTGCGTTTCTAGAAATATCTGATGAGGTAATTCTGTAAGTATTAGCTTGATATTTCGAGAAGTATCTGTTGAGGTAATTCTATAAATACTAGCTTTGCGTTTCTAGAAATATCTGATGAGGTAATTCTGTAAGTATTAGCTTGATATTTCGAGAAGTATCTGTTGAGGTAATTCTATAAATACTAGCTTTGCGTTTCTAGAAATATCTGATGAGGTAATTCTGTAAGTATTAGCTTGATATTTCGATAAGTATCTGTTGAGGTAATTCTATAAATACTAGCTTTGCGTTTCTAGAAATATCTTATGAGGTAATTCGATAAATATTATCTTGATATTTCGAGAAGTATCTGTTGAGGTAATTCTATAAATATTAGCTTTGCGTTTCTAGAAATATCTGATAAGGTAATTCTATACATATATGGAAGGGTATTTTTCTATGTGGTCTCTTCAAACATTATGTATGCTGTCTAAATTTAAACATGTTTTTTCTTAACAAACTTGAAAATTAACGTCAAAATGATTGAATGCACGACAAAGACTGAACAGCTGTGATATAATGTAAACAAAGGATTAACTCAATCATTTTTATAGTAGTTACCTTTAATAATTGAACAAATACCGTTCATATAGGATGTGACACTTTCCACATTTCTAACACATCCTTCCGCACGAACGACAGTGCGTCATCAGTCACTGTCAATTAACATTCCGCATCGGAACTACATTATTAATAATTGACTATATTTTAAGTAGCCATTCCACCAACTGGACACTATTGGCAAATCTACTAACATTTTCCTATAAGATTCGGTAGAAGAAACTTCTTTTTAGTGATGAAATATCAGAAATATGGCACCTAAGGCATATTTATCACTATGTGCATCGGCCTGGATTTCACTTGTACATAAGTCTATGCTGTTATTCATTCATGTAGTATATATATTTATACCATGTCTATTTATCCGCCATAAAAGGATAACAATTCACATAAATGACGAGACTTCAAGATTCACGTACATTACGAGACTTCAAGATATACGTACATTACGAGACATTAGCAGACTGGTACATTACGAATACACGCACACCAATATATTAATTAATATGAGAAGCTGTTGTTGTAATTTTCCAGTTGCTACAGATCGGCTTTGATAAGTAAGAGAAGCATTTGATTTGTTTGTGATTTAAAACGTGTCATTTCAAGGTATCGACCTCGTCACATAGTGTTATTAAATAATTGAATAGAAATATTAATATTAATATCAACTATATCTCAATGCATTATGTATTTTACTTTGCCCATCAGTAGCGAGTTCTATATCTGACTGTGCAATTAAGTGTGTCTATATGCCAATAGTATTGCAGTGTTAAGTTATGTTTTACCTGTCTCTATTACCATGGTTACGTATATCTATGTCAGACAAAAGTACTGCAATGGAGTCGGTACAAATGAAAAGTAAACGATAGGCGACCATTGTATATACTGGTGACTGATTACCCCTGACGGGGAGAGAGTGACAAAGAGGTCAGTGACCGTGATATACCCATGGTCCCCAGACTGACAAGACAAGAATAAATTGAGGGCCAATGTAGTAACCAGATGAAGGAAGACGGAGAGTATTGAAAAACTACACAGTGAAAATGAAAGAAATCTTAGAGAAAAATGAACATTTGGAGACTCTGAGTAAGATCAATGACGGAGACTATCCAGCTGAAAAAAATGTTATCATTTACCGCGTACAAGAAAAGAACAACGAAACTTGGGATGAACGAGGGGAGGTGTGAAATATTCTGAGATTAGTTAGGGGCTGGGGTTGGGAGTACCATTGACTTTGAACGTTGACATAGCCTACGTGACTTTGACCGTTGACATAGCCTACGTGACTTAGACCGTTGACATAGCCTACGTGACTTAGACCGTTGACATAGCCTGCGTGACTTAGACCGTTGACATATCCTACGTGTCTTTGAACATTGACATAGTCTACGTGACTTTGACCCTTGACATAGCCTACGTGACTTAGACCGATGACATAGCCTACGTGACTTAGACCGTTGACATAGCCTACGTGTCTTAGACCGTTGACATAGCCTACATGACTTAGACCGTTGACATAGTCTACGTGACTTAGACCGTTGACATAGCCTACGTGACTTAGATCGTTGACATAGCCTACGTGACTTTGATCGTTGACATAGCCTACGTGACTTTGACCGTTGACATAGCCTACGTGACTTTGACCGTTGACATAGCCTACGTGACTCAGACCGTTGGCATATCCTACGTGACTTAGACCGTTGACATAGCCTACGTGACTTTGACCGTTGGCATAGCCTACATGACTTTGACCGTTGACATAGTCTACGTGACTTTGACCGTTGGCATATCCTACGTGACTTTGACCGTTGACATAGCCTACGTGACTTTGACCATTGACATAGCCTACGTGACGTTGAACGTTGACATAGCCTACGTGACACTTTTTAAGAAATAAAAGTCCACAAAACAACCAATATAAACTATCAAATGTCTATAGTACAGTAATGTTGAGTTATCACTCCTCTCACTATATTACCTTGGTTACATGTATCTATGCTTATAGTACTGCAGAGTATAATTCAATTTTGTTACCATGGTTTCGTTTGGTATAACTGTACCTAAGTTATAGTTTTGCAGTATTGTGTTTGGTGATAAACCCAAAGTAACAATGGAACGAAATAGAACCATATGAGATGTACATGAGATGTACAGCACCCCCCCCCCTTTTCCAGGCTGGGGAGAAATTATTTTGGTATACATTTTTTCGCAGTCCCCTTCCCACTCTTAAAAGATTTCACCACCCCCCCCCCCCCGCGCCCGAAATGAACCAAGCATGTTTGCGGCCCTCATCCTTACCAGTCACACATATTTCACTGTGTAATTATACAGTAAACACCCCCCCCCCCCACACACACACACACACTTCAGAGGTGGAAATCAACTTCATCCTCTATACATAAGAATGAGAGATCTCTTTTACAAATAGATGTGGGCTTTCAGAAAAAAAAAATCTCACATTGGGGTGCTACCTGTACTTGGAAATACTTAGCCAGCAGGGTTTTCTCTTTCAATATTAATTCTTGGCAGAAACAGCATCCCCCATGATAGCTATAATGGGGAGTGTGTCGAAAGGGGTGTAATGGCATAAAATTTCAAACCATACACATTATCGAAAGCCATAATGTACTTGAAAATTGCTCAACATCCCAATTGTACGCGAGTCAATATATTACTATACAACTGTATAGCTGTATTACCTACACTTCAACTTATATTTTGGCAGACACACACATTCGCTCATTCTCGCAAACGAGTTCACAATGTTAAAATACAGCAATGTTTAGATTGTTGTTGAGGCAGACAATGTTCAGGTTCTCTGACTTTTAGTGTAAGTTTGGGATAGCGGATAGTAAATGCATACCAAGTGACTAGACATAATTCACAGGGGGAGAGGCCAGTGGTTTTCAAAAGGAGGGGCCGGGGTTTTCAGAAGGCAAGCGCGTGAAAAAGATTGATCCTAACCCAAGCCCTTTTATCAAAATTACTATACTGATACCCCCCCCCCTGTCATCAAAAATTCCATTGCACAAATAATAGTGACACTCCTCTAAACGCTTGTATAAAAACTCTGTAATTTGAGTCACGTGACTAGTGTACGTATGCTATTACTCAAACTATCGATCAGCTGTGACGTCACATTGACAACAAACTATCAGTACTAAAGTATTTTAATTATTTTCAATTAATTAGATACTTAATTACTGTATAGCTGTAAAGTAAATTTAGATATAGCCTTATTAGTATTGACACAGGTCTTACAATCAGCTACTGTGACGTCACATTTCACTGTTTACAGTCTTCTCCACTCTGCAAACAATAACCACTTTGACAACGGAAACGTTACCACAAACGATACTTTGCCCAAATAATTGCGACGTGTCCATCACAAAACATTCCCTCATACATTGTTTACTTTTTCTTATTACAAGAAAAACATTATTATTTTGTTTTAATTAAATTCCTTGTTTGGCAGCCGAGCTGATAAATCATTGCCTCTTTCACTGTCTACTATACATCTATACGTTTAGCACCAATAACTTGGTCGTAGTAAGATGTTCAAAGTAAGAAAAAACCACCAAAGTCCATTTGTAATTGTCTTGTGGCATATATCACATAGCAAAGTAGATTAAGTGAAAAGTTTACTTCATTTCAATGTATCACGATTTGTCCGTGTCGGTATTAGTTCGACTTCCAACAAATCTCGTCTTCCTCTCCTCTCCTCTCCCGGGGCTATTATTATAACCTCAGAAGTGGCAAGTTACTTTTTTTTTTACACAGAGGATCTCCAAAACATTTCTGTCTTCTTCAACACTACTTACATATTCATACCACCTCATACCTAACCATTGAATAGCAGTGGATGTAGGCTACGGCGTTTGTCGATAGACTAAACCACATCGTAACAATACATCCATAGCTACCTATTGGGATATCTCACACGTCACTTTATTTTCTTGATCGGGATGAACTGATGGAT
>NC_135567.1:1205608-1215608 GCF_964340395.1 Glandiceps talaboti | reverse complement strand
CGGAAAATACCCACAGGACAAAACTCTGTTTTAGTTTAATAGATACGGCATAGCCACAACTCACTTGACAAGTATTATCGACAACGATGAATCTCACAAATGTCATGTACAACTGGTTTGTCAACATAACTCTACTGTGACGTACAACTGGTTTGTCAACATAACTCTACTGCCTAATCCATTCGGCCGAATTGAAAAATACCGCCGACATAAATACCGCCGACACAAATACCGCCGACATAACCCTGGCTTAGTATTTTAGGTATTATTTGTTCACGTCAAATAGGTGTAGCCCTGTGTTCGCACAATGACGTCACTGCTAGATAACTTGTCTTCTCAACATACGGGGTAACTAACCACTGTAATGTCTCTACACATACAGTAATCTCCGTAACTTCTTTTAGGACAAGTGTAGGCAACTTTATTGTGGGCAATTTTTATTAAAACTATCATAAAATTATTACAAGTGACCGAATTTTATAACTAATGTTTACATGTTATTCGCCAATATTTTTCTTCGTTCAGCCAATGAAAATACGAGTGACCTAAGGGGCCTTAGTTCACGTGTATTTTCTGGCTGAATGAAGAAAAATACTGGAGAATAACATAATTATACCAGCGCTAGTAATACTCAAAGAAGAATTGGGGAAAGTAATGGCAATTTTGAACGTTTTGACTCATATTTCGAAAACAACATAACCAGTGAGTAAACCCGTGTTGTCGTGTGGTAGAACGAGCAGACTATAATTACGAAAATCCCTACAAGTGGCAGTATCGGCATTATATACCAACTACCACTTGTACAGAGTCCCTTAATAAGATTTATTGGTCACGTGACTGGGCTAGCGAAGTTTCGGACGTCGAATTCACCCCCTTCCCCCGGGGGGCATCCTAGACGACAAGGACACTAGCTGTCACACAGATTACGTGATGGAAAACAAAAAACTGAATCTGTACGATTGAAAACGTTAACAATGAACAATAAGGATAACAATAGCCATTCATGGCAAAACACTTAATAGGCTTATTTTTATTGTTTTGTTTTCAATGAATTACGCCATTAAGAATTATGTGTGTATTTGGTTGGATTATAATATGTTATCAGCTTATTTCTACATTATTGGGCCTTAGATTCATGTATAGCTTATGATTACACTACTACATGTAATTGATAAGGCGTGCCCTTGTACACAGACTTAGTTGATATGGCGTACCCTTGTACAAAGACTTAGTTGATATGGCGTACCCTTGTACACAGACTTAGTTGATATGGCGTACCCTTGTACACAGACTTTGTTGATATGGCGTACCCTTGTACAAAGACTTTATTGACACGATTCAGTTACACTGCATATATGGGCATTTGAAATCCATGATTTACATAATGGCAATAGACCTAAAACTATAGTGATCGAAACCAAATTCGGGGATAGAAATATGGTTGCAAGTGTGTCCCATTGTTAAAGTAGGAGGAAGCAGAAATACCTAGGTTAAACTCAGTCTGACCAATACATCCATGGTCTGACTAAGATGGAGTAGATTCCAAATGATCACCACTCTACCACCACCTACCCGGCTGCAATAAATTGTTGTTGTTTTTGTCAACATTTTATTATTCCGATCTTCGCACTCAAAATTACCCCGAAAAAATAAAATCCTAAAGAAACAAACAAACAAACAAACAAACAAACAAACAAGCAACGCTACAATCCTACCAATTCTACCAATCCTAGGATGAGGTGGATTGACGTCAAAGGTTGCACAAGTGTTATTGACCAATCAAAACCCCAATTTTCATAATCCAAATCTTGTCGTCAAATGTCAAAGATCACTGAATGCAAATTTACCTGAACAGAAAGTTGGTGAAGACGACGACGAAGTGTAACGTTTGATAGACTGATCTATAACATGTTAGCAAGACATTGAGTGTAGTCTTTACACCAAACATGTGAATGCTACAAAACAATATTCGTGAATGCTACAAAACAATATTCGTGAATGCTACAAAACACAATGTGTGAATGCTACAAAACACAATGTGTGAATGCTACAAAACAATATTCGTGAATGCTACAAAACAATATTCGTGAATGCTACAAAACACAATGTGTGAATGCTATAAAACACAATGTGTGAATGCTACAAAACACAATGTGTGAATGCTACAAAACACAATGTGTGAATGCTACAAAACACAATGTGTGAATGCTACAAAACACAATGTGTGAATGCTATAAAACACAATGTGTGAATGCTACAAAACACAATGTGTGAATGCTACAAAACACAATGTGTGAATGCTACAAAACACAATGTGTGAATGCTACAAAACACAATGTGTGAATGCTACAAAACACAATGTGTGAATGCTATAAAACACAATGTGTGAATGCTATAAAACACAATGTGTGAATGCTACAAAACACAATGTGTGAATGCTACAAAACACAATGTGTGAATGCTACAAAACACAATGTGTGAATGCTACAAAACACAATGTGTGAATGCTACAAAACAATATTCGTGAATGCTACAAAACACAATGTGTGAATGCTACAAAACACAATGTGTGAATGCTACAAAACAATATTCGTGAATGCTACAAAACACAATGTGTGAATGCTACAAAACACAATGTGTGAATGCTACAAAACAATATTCGTGAATGCTACAAAACAATATTCGTGAATGCTACAAAACACAATGTGTGAATGCTACAAAACAATATTCGTGAATGCTACAAAACACAATGTGTGAATGCTATAAAACACAATGTGTGAATGCTATAAAACACAATGTGTGAATGCTACAAAACACAATGTGTGAATGCTACAAAACACAATGTGTGAATGCTACAAAACACAATGTGTGAATGCTACAAAACACAATGTGTGAATGCTATAAAACACAATGTGTGAATGCTACAAAACACAATGTGTGAATGCTACAAAACACAATGTGTGAATGCTACAAAACACAATGTGTGAATGCTACAAAACACAATGTGTAAATGCTACAAAACACAATGTGTGAATGCTATAAAACACAATGTGTGAATGCTACAAAACACAATGTGTAAATGCTACAAAACACAATGTGTGAATGCTATAAAACACAATGTGTGAATGCTATAAAACACAATGTGTGAATGCTATAAAACACAATGTGTGAATGCTACAAAACACAATGTGTGAATGCTATAAAACACAATGTGTGAATGCTATAAAACACAATGTGTGAATGCTACAAAACACAATGTGTGAATGCTACAAAACACAATGTGTAAATGCTACAAAACACAATGTGTGAATGCTATAAAACACAGTGTGTGAATGCTACAAAACACAATGTGTGAATGCTATAAAACACAATGTGTGAATGCTATAAAACACAATGTGTGAATGCTATAAAACACAATGTGTGAATGCTACAAAACACAATGTGTGAATGCTACAAAACACAATGTGTGAATGCTACAAAACACAATGTGTGAATGCTACAAAACAATATTCGTGAATGCTACAAAACACAATGTGTGAATGCTACAAAACACAATGTGTGAATGCTACAAAACAATATTCGTGAATGCTACAAAACACAATGTGTAAATGCTACAAAACACAATGTGTGAATGCTACAAAACACAATGTGTAAATGCTACAAAACAATATTCGTGAATGCTACAAAACACAATGTGTGAATGCTACAAAACACAATGTGTGAATGCTACAAAACACAATGTGTGAATGCTACAAAACAATATTCGTGAATGCTACAAAACACAATGTGTGAATGCTACAAAACACAATGTGTGAATGCTACAAAACACAATGTGTGAATGCTACAAAACAATATTCTTGAATGCTACAAAACACAATGTGTGAATGCTACAAAACACAATGTGTGAATGCTATAAAACACAATGTGTGAATGCTATAAAACACAATGTGTGAATGCTACAAAACACAATGTGTGAATGCTACAAAACACAATGTGTGAATGCTACAAAACAATATTCGTGAATGCTACAAAACACAATGTGTGAATGCTATAAAACAATATTCGTGAATGCTACAAAACACAGTGTGTGAATGCTACAAAACACAATGTGTGAATGCTATAAAACAATATTCGTGAATGCTACAAAACACAATGTGTGAATGCTATAAAACACAATGTGTGAATGCTACAAAACAATATTCGTGAATGCTACAAAACACGATGTGTGAATGCTATAAAACACAATGTGTGAATGCTACAAAACACAATGTGTGAATACTACAAAACACAATGTGTAAATGCTACAAAACACAATGTTTAATTACTACAAAACACAATGTGTGAATGCTACAAAACACAATGTGTGAATATTACAAAACACAATGTGTAAATGCTACAAAACACATTGTGAATGCTACAAAACACAATGTGTAAATGCTACAAAACACAATGTGTAAATGCTGTAAAACACAATGTGTGAATGCTACAAAACACAATGTGTGAATATTACAAAACACAATGTGTGAATGCTACAAAACACAATGTGTGAATGCTACAAAACACAATGTGTGAATGCTACAAAACACAATGTGTGAATGCTACAAAACACAATGTGTGAATGCTATAAAACACAATGTGTGAATGCTATAAAACAATATTCGTGAATGCTACAAAACACAATGTGTGAATGCTATAAAACACAATGTGTGAATGCTACAAAACAATATTCGTGAATGCTACAAAACACGATGTGTGAATGCTATAAAACACAATGTGTGAATGCTACAAAACACAATGTGTGAATACTACAAAACACAATGTGTAAATGCTACAAAACACAATGTTTAATTACTACAAAACACAATGTGTGAATGCTACAAAACACAATGTGTGAATATTACAAAACACAATGTGTAAATGCTACAAAACACATTGTGAATGCTACAAAACACAATGTGTAAATGCTACAAAACACAATGTGTGAATGCTACAAAACACAATGTGTGAATGCTACAAAACACAATGTGTAAATGCTGTAAAACACAATGTGTGAATGCTACAAAACACAATGTGTAAATGCTGTAAAACACAATGTGTGAATGCTACAAAACACAATGTGTGAATATTACAAAACACAATGTGTGAATGCTACAAAACACAATGTGTGAATGCTACAAAACACAATGTGTGAATGATACAAAACACAATGTGTGAATGAGAATTTATAAGCCTACTTTATTTTTTAATTTCCACTAAATTAAAATTATAAAACTAAAACTATAAAAAATTGAGTGAACAACAAATTTGTCAATGAACAGACGAGGAAATGAAGACAAAAATAGTTAACAAAACAACTAATCGAGATTAATTAGACAATAATATATATATATAAACGAATATATATATATATACACACACAAATTTACAGCAAGAGAAATTGACAAATAATAATGAAAAAAATGATGATGATGCAGAACTTATGTGTAATGATAAAATAATATTTAAAAATTGAATACAAAGATGGTTATAGAAATGACAGACGTATTGTTGTCTCTTTGCTTTGCAAACATGATTTTCAAAATATGTTCTACCAGATTTAAACTGAATGCCTCCCGTAAGGGAATCACTAATTATGCAAATAACTCATTAAACTAAAAAAAACACAATGGTAACAGGCTTTGTTTTTGGACAAGCGTGCTTTCTTAGGTTAATGTATGTAAGAGTGTATGTTACTGCTTAATTACTGAATATCGATCATTATTCAAAATACTCATTAAAGGTAAAAGTTGTAGCAACAAACTTCATAGGACAGGTGCGTATTGTTATGGTTGATATATGTACCATATTATATGAAATTTAAAGCTTGCATTTTTAAGATACAGCCGAGTTACCTAAAATAATTAATTATGCAAATTTTTCATTAAAACTGACTAAGCTATATCAACAAATTTTATTGGACATATTTGTTTTGTTATGGTTAACGTATGTACTAAATGATATTGAAATTCAAGTATGCAGTTAGGATATATCCTAATTACCGAAAATCATTAATCATGCAAATTAGTTATCAACACTGTACAAGTATGCATTCTTAAGATATATCTTAATTACCGAAAATCATTAATCATGCAAATTAGTTATCAACACTGTACAAGTATGCATTCTTAGGATATATCTTAATTACCGAAAATCATTAATCATGCAAATTAGTTATCAACACTGTACAAGTATGCATTCTTAAGATATATCTTAATTACCGAAAATCATTAATCATGCAAATTAGTTATCAACACTGTACAAGTATGCATTCTTAGGATATATCTTAATTACCGAAAATCATTAATCATGCAAATTAGTTATCAACACTGTACAAGTATGCATTCTTAAGATATATCTTAATTACCGAAAATCATTAATCATGCAAATTAGTTATCAACACTGTACAAGTATGCATTCTTAGGATATATCTTAATTACCGAAAATCATTAATCATGCAAATTAGTTATCAACACTGTACAAGTATGCATTCTTAAGATATATCTTAATTACCGAAAATCATTAATCATGCAAATTAGTTATCAACACTGTACAAGTATGCATTCTTAAGATATATCTTAATTACCAAAAATCATTAATCATGCAAATTAGTTATTAACACTGTAATGGTACATCAACAACTTTATAGGGCGTATAAACTTTGTTATGTTTAATGTATGAAGTAAATTATATTGGAATTGAAGTATGCGTTTTAAGATATAGCCTAATTACCGAAAATGATTAATTATGCAAATTATTCACTAAATCTTCAAGCGAAATCAACAACTGTTATAGGAGATATGCACTCTGTTATGTTTAATGTATGTACTAAATTGTATTGAAATTAAAGTATACAGTCTTAAGATATAGACTAATTACCAAGAATCATTAATTATGCAAATTATTCATTAACACTGTAAGGTACATCAACAAACTTGATAGGACATGTGTTTTCTTATGGTTAATGTATATACTAAATTATATTGAAATTGAAGTATGCAGTCTTAAGATATTGCTTAATTGATTTCATTGATATGCAAATTACCCTAATTAACATGAACATATCTCACTCAAAAACTAATCAGGTCTAGCCATTACCCCAAACATTATAGGTACTAAATTTCATTAGAATTGAGCCAGCCGTTTTAAAGAAATGGTGACACAGACAGACAGACAGACAGACAGACAGACAGACAGACAGACAGACAGACAGACAGACAGACAGACAGACGCATGAAAGACACACAGACAGACATCTCCCTTTTAATACCCCCGTACCCTTACGGGAGTTAAAAATGATCAACATCCTCTCATCCAGAAATAGTTCTAATTATGTGACTACTAGTTCAAATTAGAACATTTTCAATGAAACACGAAAACTTACAATGAGCTATTAGTGGACTAGATCACCGGTACGGCTTCCATATGACGCCAACCTTGTTCTATCGTCGGGAGAGGGGGGGGGGAGTAAATTACCGGTACGGCTTCCATATGACGCCTACCTTGTTTCTATCGTCGGGAGGGGGGGGGGGAGTAAATCACCGGTACGGCTTCCATATGACGCCTACCTTGTTTCTATCGTCGGGGTGGGGGGGGGGGGGTTATACATTACGTGAGTATGATGAATCGGTAATGTATACACGGTCACCCAAACTTTAATATGAATATGATCGTTTCTTTTTTTAACGCCTGAATGATGGGGATGGTGAATATTTCGTCACTGGTGACGTAGTAGATCCTAAATGATCACAAATAAAATGCGTGAATGGTGAATGAAGTTGCGTTACAGAAAATTGGCGATATCAAATGTTAGTTACGAGAGCTGAAGTTTATACAATCATCACAGTTTGCCAGGGGGTCATGAATCACGAGGAATAAAAATAGTATTTTTACAGATAACAGAAATTGAAATGGGCAGATCACGGATCACAGAAAGTAAATTTGCATAATTTGTAAAAAATGTCACGGGCCCAGCAAGTAGACCTATCATTGATTATGTATACAAACTCAGCAAGTAGTCCTACCACTTACCATGTATACAAACTCAGCAAGTAGTCCTACCACTTACCATGTATACAAACTCAGTCAAGCCCATGTAGTCTGCTGATCAGTGGGAAAACACAAAGATAACCCTCCCTATATTACTATATCTATACCCTGTTTGTCAAGCCCATGTAGTCTGCTGATCCGTGGGAAAACACAAAGATAACCCTCCCTGTATTACTATATCTATACCCTGTTTGTCAAGCCCATGTAGTCTGCTGATCAGTGGGAAAACACAAAGATAACCCTCCCTATATTACTATATCTATACCCTGTTTGTCAAGCCCATATAGTCTGCTGATCCGTGGGAAAACACAAAGATAACCCTCCCTATATTACTATATCTATACCCTGTTTGTCAAGCCCATGTAGTCTGCTGATCAGTGGGAAAACACAAAGGTAACCCTCCCTACATTACTATATCTATACCCTGTTTGTCAAGCCCATGTAGTCTGCTGATCAGTGGGAAAACACAAAGGTAACCCTCCCTACATTACTATATCTATACCCTGTTTGTCAAGCCCATGTAGTCTGCTGATCAGTGGGAAAACACAAAGGTAACCCTCCCTACATTACTATATCTATACCCTGTTTGTCAAGCCCATGTAGTCTGCTGATCAGTGGGAAAACACAAAGGTAACCCTCCCTACATTACTATATCTATACCCTGTTTGTCAAGCCCATGTAGTCTGCTGATCAGTGGGAAAACACAAAGGTAACCCTCCCTACATTACTATATCTATACCCTGTTTGTCAAGCCCATGTAGTCTGCTGATCAGTGAGAAAACACAAAGGTAACCCTCCCTACATTACTATATCTATACCCTGTTTGTCAAGCCCATGTAGTCTGCTGATCAGTGGGAAAACACAAAGGTAACCCTCCCTACATTACTATATCTATACCCTGTTTGTCAAGCCCATGTAGTCTGCTGATCAGTGGGAAAACACAAAGGTAGCCCTCCCTACATTACTATATCTATACCCTGTTTGTCAAGCCCATGTAGTCTGCTGATCAGTGGGAAAACACAAAGATAACCCTCCCTGTATTACTATATCTATACCATGTTTGTCAAGCCCATGTAGTCTGCTGATCAGTGGGAAAACACAAAGATAACCCTCCCTGTATTACTATATCTATACCCTGTTTGTCAAGCCCATGTAGTCTGCTGATCAGTGGGAAAACACAAAGATAACCCTCCCTATATTACTATATCTATACCCTGTTTGTCAAGCCCATGTAGTCTGCTGATCAGTGGGAAAACACAAAGATAACCCTCCCTATATTACTATATCTATACCTGTTTGTCAAGCCCATGTAGTCTGCTGATCAGTGGGAAAACACAAAGATAACCCTCCCTACATTATTATATCTATACCCTGTTTGTCAAGCCCATGTAGCCTGCTGATCAGTGGGAAGACACAAAGATAACCCTCCCTACATTACTATATCTATACCTGTTTGTCAAGCCCATGTAGTCTGCTGATCAGTGGGAAAACACAAAGATAACCCTCCCTACATTACTATATCTATACCCTGTTTGTCAAGCCCATGTAGTCTGCTGATCAGTGGGAAAACACAAAGGTAACCCTCCCTATATTACTATATCTATACCAGTCCTGTTTGTCAAGCCCATGTAGTCTGCTGATCAGTGGGAAAACACAAAGATAACCCTCCCTATATTACTATATCTATACCAGTCCTGTTTGTCAAGCCCATGTAGTCTGCTGATCAGTGGGAAAACACAAAGATAACCCTCCCTATATTACTATATCTATACCAGTCCTGTTTGTCAAGCCCATGTAGTCTGCTGATCAGTGGGAAAACACAAAGATAACCCTCCCTATATTACTATATCTATACCAGTCCTGTTTGTCAAGCCCATGTAGTCTGCTGATCAGTGGGAAGACACAAAGATAACCC